>NW_027468921.1:900000-1022683 GCF_051014615.1 Bombus vancouverensis nearcticus | reverse complement strand
ACCCCAACCTAACCCCAACCTAACCCCAACCTAACCCCAACCTAACCCCAACCTAACCCCAACCTAACCCCAACCTAACCCCAACCTAACCCCAACCTAACCCCAACCTAACCCCAACCTAACCCAACCTAACCCCAACCTAACCCCAACCTAACCCCAACCTAACCCCAACCTAACCCCAACCTAACCCCAACCTAACCCCAACCTAACCCCAACCTAACCCCAACCTAACCCCAACCTAACCTAACCTAACCCCAACCTAACCCCAACCTAACCCCAACCTAACCCCAACCTAACCCCAACCTAACCTAACCTAACCCCAACCTAACCTAACCCCAACCTAACCCCAACCTAACCCCAACCTAACCCCAACCTAACCTAACCCCAACCTAACCCCAACCTAACCCCAACCTAACCCCAACCTAACCCCAACCTAACCCCAACCTAACCCCAACCTAACCCCAACCTAACCCCAACCTAACCCCAACCTAACCCCAACCTAACCTAACCCCAACCTAACCCCAACCTAACCCCAACCTAACCCCAACCTAACCCCAACCTAACCTAACCCCAACCTAACCCCAACCTAACCCCAACCTAACCCCAACCTAACCCAACCTAACCCCAACCTAACCCAACCTAACCCCAACCTAACCCCAACCTAACCTAACCCCAACCTAACCCAACCTAACCTAACCCCAACCTAACCCCAACCTAACCCCAACCTAACCCCAACCTAACCCCAACCTAACCCCAACCTAACCCCAACCTAACCCAACCTAACCCCAACCTAACCCCAACCTAACCCCAACCTAACCCCAACCTAACCCCAACCTAACCCCAACCTAACCCCAACCTAACCCCAACCTAACCTAACCTAACCCCAACCTAACCCCAACCTAACCCCAACCTAACCTAACCCCAACCTAACCCCAACCTAACCCCAACCTAACCCCAACCTAACCCCAACCTAACCCCAACCTAACCCCAACCTAACCCCAACCTAACCTAACCCCAACCTAACCCCAACCTAACCCCAACCTAACCCCAACCTAACCCCAACCTAACCCCAACCTAACCCAACCTAACCCCAACCTAACCCCAACCTAACCCCAACCTAACCCCAACCTAACCCCAACCTAACCCCAACCTAACCTAACCTAACCTAACCCCAACCTAACCCCAACCTAACCCCAACCTAACCCCAACCTAACCTAACCCCAACCTAACCCCAACCTAACCCCAACCTAACCCCAACCTTTTTTTTTTTTTTTTTTTTTACGTGGAGAAATCCTCATGGACACCCGCTAGCGGGTAGTGTCGGACTCTTACCGACTAAAACTCCACGGTGGCCTGTCCTGACGCCTGAGTCGAGATGCACCCGGGATCTCTCCCGAATTACTCCGGTTGCCCCCGGGCGTCTACCTCTCCTTCTTTGTCGAAGGGAGGCGTCCTTCTCTTCTTGGACCGCTGGGGGGGAACCACGCCCCCCAGCGCCTCGCTCCTGCTGCGTCATCCTGGGACCCCGTCCCCTGACGCCTCTTCCTGGTTCGACGTGGTCCTGGCAGGCGTGGGGCCCACTAGCTTCTCCGAAAATTCTCCGCACCGGATCGGCGCACTGGCAGGTGCCGCGGACACCGCCAGCTGCCATCCGTCTATGAGAGAATATCAGATCCGTCGGGATGCTCACAGGACTCCGTGGGGGCCACCAACTTCTCCGAAATTTCCGCACCGGATCGGCGAACTGGCTAGTGTCGCGGGCACCGGCCAGCCGCCACCCGACTATAAGAAATATCAGATCCATCGGTGTTTTCCCAGGGTAAGTCCTGTGTCCCGGGGGCTTCTGCCTGCCTCGTGCTCCTTGGATGGTCCCGGTAAAAATGGCTTCGGTGCGCCTCCTTCCTTCTTTCGTCAACACCTCACGGAGCGGTCACCCATCCTAGACCGCTCCGTGACCGCTGCTGCTTAACTTTCGTGATCGGCCGGGAACGAGTGTTTCCAGCGCGGCTAACGGCGTTGACAACCTAACCCCAACCTAACCCCAACCTAACCCCAACCTAACCCCAACCTAACCTAACCCCAACCCCAACCTAACCCCAACCTAACCCCAACCTAACCCAACCTAACCCCAACCTAACCTAACCCCAACCTAACCCCAACCTAACCCCAACCTAACCCAACCTAACCCCAACCTAACCCCAACCTAACCCCAACCTAACCCCAACCTAACCCCAACCTAACCCCAACCTAACCTAACCCCAACCTAACCCCAACCTAACCCCAACCTAACCCCAACCTAACCCCAACCTAACCCAACCTAACCCCAACCTAACCCCAACCTAACCTAACCCCAACCTAACCCCAACCTAACCCCAACCTAACCCCAACCTAACCCCAACCTAACCCCAACCTAACCCCAACCTAACCCAACCTAACCCCAACCTAACCTAACCCCAACCTAACCTAACCCCAACCTAACCCCAACCTAACCCCAACCTAACCCAACCTAACCCCAACCTAACCCCAACCTAACCCCAACCTAACCCCAACCTAACCCCAACCTAACCCCAACCTAACCCCAACCTAACCTAACCCCAACCTAACCCCAACCTAACCCCAACCTAACCCCAACCTAACCCCAACCTAACCCCAACCTAACCCCAACCTAACCCCAACCTAACCCCAACCTAACCTAACCTAACCCCAACCTAACCCCAACCTAACCCCAACCTAACCCCAACCTAACCCCAACCTAACCCAACCTAACCCCAACCTGACCCCAACCTAACCCCAACCTAACCCAACCTAACCCCAACCTAACCTAACCCCAACCTAACCCCAACCTAACCCCAACCTAACCCCAACCTAACCCCAACCTAACCCCAACCTAACCCCAACCTAACCCCAACCTAACCCCAACCTAACCCCAACCTAACCCCAACCTAACCCCAACCTAACCCCAACCTAACCCCAACCTAACCCCAACCTAACCCCAACCTAACCCAACCTAACCTAACCCCAACCTAACCTAACCCCAACCTAACCCCAACCTAACCCCAACCTAACCCCAACCTAACCTAACCCCAACCTAACCCCAACCTAACCCCAACCTAACCTAACCCCAACCTAACCCCAACCTAACCCCAACCTAACCCCAACCTAACCTAACCCCAACCTAACCCCAACCTAACCCCAACCTAACCCCAACCTAACCCCAACCTAACCCAACCTAACCCCAACCTAACCCCAACCTAACCCCAACCTAACCCCAACCTAACCCAACCTAACCCCAACCTAACCCCAACCTAACCCCAACCTAACCCCAACCTAACCCCAACCTAACCCCAACCTAACCCCAACCTAACCTAACCCAACCTAACCCCAACCTAACCCAACCTAACCCCAACCTAACCCCAACCTAACCCCAACCTAACCCCAACCTAACCCCAACCTAACCCCAACCTAACCTAACCTAACCCCAACCTAACCCCAACCTAACCCCAACCTTTTTTTTTTTTTTTTTTTTTTTACGTGGAGAAATCCTCATGGACACCCGCTAGCGGGTAGTGTCGGACTCTTACCGACTAAAACTCCACGGTGGCCTGTCCTGACGCCTGAGTCGAGATGCACCCGGGATCTCTCCCGAATTACTACCGGTTACCCCCGGGCGTCTATCTCTCCTTTCGTCGAAGGGAGGCGTCCTGCTCTTCTTGGACCACTAGGGGGGGACCACGCCCCCTAGCGCCTCGTTCCTGCTGCTTCGTTCTGGGACCCCGTCCCCTGAAGCCTCTTCCTGGTTTCCACGCGCTCCTACGGCGGGCGTGGCGGCGCCGGTGGTGGCGTCGCGCCCCTGTGGCGCGCGGTATTCCTAGGGCGCTGCGATGTCCTGGACGGGTCGCGAGCTCGTTCCCTGATCCTTTCCGCCCGCTCCTTCGCCAGCATTACCTGCTCGCAGTAGGTGCGGACAGCGGCGTACTCCTGGCGCCCTCTCAGCATGGCCGCGACGACCGCTTCTGGGGCTAAGCTCTCGCCGATTTCGAGCCGTAGGACGCGTCGTGGTTCCGCCCACGCCGGACAGAACTCCAGCGTGTGTTGCGCCGTGTCCTCCTCTTCCTCGCAGTGGTGGCAGACGGACGTAGCCTCTCGCCGAATCCTTAGCAGGTACTCGCCGAATACTCCGTGGCCGGTGAGCAGCTGCGTCATCCTGAAGGTCAGCGGTGCTCCGCCTCGATCCCTCCACGTCTCCCAGTTGGGAAGCACGGCGCGAACGGCCCGGTGCGGCCGCACGGCGTCCTCCTGGATCAGCTGCGAGCGCCATCGTTCCCAGACCTCAATCTTCGCCTCCTCCCGGATGTTCGAGGCCGGCTGGCCAGAGGTCGATGGCGTCGGGTTCCTCCGCTGGTGTTCGTATACGCGTTCGAGCGCCAGGGCTTGCAGCTCGAACGGCGGGGACGCCGCTAGCACGGTCGCCGACGCGTACGATGTCGTCCTGTAGCCTCTCGCGATGCGGATAGCGGTCGTCCTCTGCAGCCTCCGCAGCAAGGTCAGGCTGCGGCGACTGGTCGCCAGGCTTCTGGCCCAGACGGGTGCCCCGTAGAGAACTCGGGACCGGACTACTCCCTCGTAGAGTCGGCGGACTCTCGATCCTGCTCCGCCGATGTTCGGTAGGAGGCCGCACAGGGCGTTGGCCGCGGCCGTCGCCTTCGGGACCAGTTGCTCGAAGTGCGGTCCGAAGGTCCATCCGCTGTCGATCGTGAGACCCAGGTACCTCATCTGGCGTCTCACCGGGACCTCTTCTCCGCCGATGTTCACCGTCGATCCTGTGGGAGGCGTTCCTCTTCGTCGCTGGTCGAAGAACCACAGCGCCTCGGACTTGGCCGGCGACACCGTCAGGCCGAGCCTCCGAATGGCGCTCATCGCGCACGCCACGGCGTCCTCCGTGCGGTTCGTCGTGTCCTGCCACCATCGTCCCCCGGCCAGGACCAGGGTGTCGTCGGCGTAGCACACCATTCCAGCCCCGGGGGGCATCGGACATCGGAGGACCGAGTCGTAGGCCGTGATCCAGAGTATCGGACCCAGCACCGACCCCTGCGGAACGCCGCGCTCGATCCGTCTTCTTTCTTCCCCGTCCCTTCCGGCGTAGACGATGTACCTGTCGGAAAGGTACGCGCGGACGATCCTCACCAAGTACGCCGGGACGTCAAAGTGTCGCAGGGCCTCCACGATCCTGTCCCAGGGGATGGAGTTGAAGGCGTTGGTGACGTCGAGCGACACCGCCACCGCTACCCCTTCTCGGGCGACCTTGTCCTCGGCCATGGTCCTCAGCCTCTTCACCGCGTCCACGGTCGAGCGGCCGCGGCGGAATCCGTACTGGCTGTCGTGCCATCCGGGCGTCCTCCGGGTCACGTGAGCCTCCAGCCGGGCGGCGACGATCCTCTCCAGCATCTTGCCCACCTCGTCCAGCAGGCATATCGGCCGATACGCGGACGGCGAGTCCGGCGGGCGGCCCTCCTTCCGTAGCAGCACCAGCCTGGCCGTCCGCCATGTCCGGGGGTAGGCGCCCTCCTCCAGGCATCTGTCGAACAGGTGCCGCAGGCGGGGAGCCATGGTTACGATCGACTCCGCCCACGCTCGGCCCGGTATTCCGTCGGGGCCTGGCGCCACGTCGCGGGACGCCGTCCTCCTGGCTGCTTCGAAGAGTTCCTCGTCGCTGACTCGCAGCTCCTCGCTCCATCCCGTCGCGGTCGTCGTCGCCGCCTCCTCGTCGTCGTCGTCGGCGGAGGGGGAGGATGGCGCCGGTCGGCTCGCGTCCCTGTCTTCCGGCGGGAACAGCGTCCCGATGACGTTGTCCAACAGCGTCGGGTCCATGTCCGAGGTCAGCGGGGGCGCCGAAGGTCGCAGCTTCTTGGTGACCACTTTGTACGGCCGTCCCCACGGGTCGGATTCCACCTCCTCGATCAGCTCCGTCCAGCACCGAGATTTCGCGGTCTTGATCTCCCGCTGAAGGGTCCGTCTCGCCTCTCTGTACTCCTCGTAGAAGCGGGAGATCTCCTCCTCGTCGCGCGTCAGCCTGCGACGGCGGGCCCTTAGAAATCTTCTGCGGGCACGCACGCAGTTTTCTCGCATCTCGGCGATCTCCGTGGTCCACCAGTACGTTCCCTGGTCTCGTCCACCCCCAGGGACGGAGCGCGGCATCGAGGCGTCGCACGCCGCGGTCATGTATCTTCGGAGCTCCTCCGCCTCCTCGTCGATACTTCCTCGCTCGGTCGTCCGTCGAGCGTCCCAGCTCCAGGCGGACACGGTCGTGGCCGCCCGCAGCATCTCCTTGTCCATCTCCTTCAGGCGCCATCGCGGCAGCGGCGGCGGGTGGCGACGGTTCTCTCTCGGTCCTCGTCGTCTTCTCCCGGCGTCGTCCTCGGTCCCCAGGGTTACCTCCATCAGAATGTACAGGTGGTCGGACAGCGTTTCCACCCCCTCGGCCACTCTCCAGTCGCGGATTCGCCTGAGCAGCTCCGGGGTAGCCCACGTGATGTCCACGACCGAGGATCCTCTCCACGCCACGCAGGTGCTCGCCGAGCCCCTGTTCGCCAGCAGGAGCCCCAGACTCGCTGCCCAGTCGGTGAGCATCCTTCCACGGGAGTTGGTCCTTGGGTTTCCCCATTGCGTCGAATGGGCGTTGAAGTCCCCCAGCACGAGCACCTGGCGGGGGAGGCATCCTCGGATGCACTCGCCGACTCGGTCCAGGAAGTCCCCGTACGCGGCCAGGTCGATGTTCGGAGAGACGTACACCGCCACCACCGCCGCTCCTAGCCACTCGACCGCGACGAAGCCGTTGCCACGGTCCAGCAAGACGCACGAGGCCGACGTCCACGTTATCCCCGCGGATCCGTCCAGGTCCCCGATCCAGTTGGGCGAGTCGGGTATACGGTGCGGTTCGGCCACCGCCGCCAGGGCCACCTCGTTCTCCCGGACGGTCTGGACGAGCAGATCTTGCGCTCGTCTCGACCTACCGAGATTGCATTGCAGCAGGCGCTTGAACTATGCCGTCACCTCCATGGCCTCCTCCCGGCCATCCGCCGCTGCTGTCGGTTCGGCGGCGCTTCCTGGTGTCCGTACCGCGGCGGCTGCTGCTGCTGCTGCTGCTGCTACCGCTGCTGGTTGGCGGGTCGGTCTCCTCCTCTTGACCTTCGGGGGATTGCATGCCTCTCCGCCCATCCTGTGATTCGCGGGTGCCCCGAGCGATTCGCACAGCGGACACTTGGGAGCGGAGGCGGGACAGCCTCTGGCGCGGTGTCCGCTCCCGCCGCACCTGTAGCACAGGTGCCCTCGGTCTTCGCCGGATACGCACGTGGCGCGCACGTGCCCCAGTTCCAGGCACCTGAAGCACTGCAACGGGCGCTTCGGCACGGCCCTTATCCTCGCCGTTGACCAGCCCAGGGCTATCTTCTCCGCCTGGGCCAGCTTGCGGGCTCCTGCCGCCGGGCACTTGATCCATGCGGAGCCGAGGCCGCCTCTGGTGGCGCCGATCTCGCCCACCTGCACCTCCGCGCTGCCGCATCCCGCCGCCGAGGCCAGTGCTCTCCGCAGCTCCTCCTTCTTGACCGAGATGTCTATCCCGGTCACGCGTAGCTCCGCCATCCTGGTCGGGGTGGCGATTCTCACCGCCGTCGGGTCCAGGGTCTCGGCCAGCCGCGACGCCAGTAGCGTCGCCTTTCCCCTGTCCTTGTCGCCGGGGACTTGTATTATAATGGCGCCCGTCATCGCCTTCTTCATCTCCAGGCGCTCCGTCCCGAGCTCCGACAGCGGAATCCTCGTTCTCGCTGCCTCCAGGACGTCGGCGTACGACATCCTCGCTCCCTCGTTTAACGTCAGGGTCACCGCGGATGTTCGCGGTGCGCGAGGGGGCGTGACCACCTTGGGTGCCCGCGGTGGTCCTCTCTGCGTCGCGGGGGCGCTCGCCTTCGGTGCGCCCGTCGTGTCGCCGCCCGGCTGGGGTTGCTCCTGCCGCCGTACCCGCGTCGGTGGTGGCGCGGTCGACCCTTTCCTCGCCGCCTCTGCTCCGGCGGCGGCGGCGACGGCTGCCTTCGTCCCGTTCGCCGTCTTCCTGTTTCTCCTCCTCTTCCTCTTCGTTTCCACCAGCTCCCATCCGCCGTCCTCCCGTTCCCTTCGGGTCGGCGTCGGCTGGGCCGCGGGAGGGGCGACGGGGCGGTCCCCGCTGGGTCGTCCTTCGGGGGTGCGTTGCCGTCGTGCGTCCCCGAATCGTTCCTCGATTGTCCGGAGAATGGAGGGTCCCAATTCTCGGACCGCTCTTTCCAGGGCGTCCAGCCGCGTCCTGTCGTTTCCGCCCTCCCACTGCGCGCGGACGTATTCGGGCGCCGCGTTGGCGCATCGTGGGCACTCGTTGACGTGGGCAGCCAGTCTCCTCAATTCCTGGCGGAGGGCTGCGTTCTCCCCCTCCAGCATGGACAGCCTCGCGTCCACGTCGTCGCCGGCGCCTCGCGCTGGCCTCGCCCTCCTTGCGGATTCCTCGTTCCACGCGGCGGTGATATAACTCGCCGCGTTTTTAAGGGATCTGATGTAGGTCCCCTTCAAGTTCGACGACGTCGTCGCGACGTGCATTATCTCCGACACGTGCATCGTCAAACCTGCGCTGATTTCGGCCGGGGAGCTCGTCTTCATCTGCACCTCCAACTCCTCCGACACCTCCGGTGTTGTCGTGGCTCCCGTTCTCTTCCTCTTGCACCTGGACGTCATCGAAGCCAGCGACGAGCGCGAGGCGAACGAGGCGACCGACTCCTCGTCGTCGGACCTCGCCCGCCCCCGCGATCCCCCGGCCAACGGTGTCGTGCCGTCGTCCATCGTGGTCGGCGCGAGAAAAACGTACTCGGACCTGTTCGCGGCTCTCGGCGAACGTCTCGTCGCCTTCCTCGGAGGCTCCTCCGCGGTCTCCGTCCTGTCATCCTCTGGATGTCCTCCTGTGGTTATCCTCCTCCTCTCTCCTGCTGTTCCGTCGCCAGTCGTATAAACGCGTCCGGGGGCCTGACGGTCCACCCTCGAACGGCCGTGGTCGCGAGATATCGACGCAGCGGGGCCCACTTCACTACCCACGACTGCGCCGGTACTGGGGTATCCCTCCCCTGCACCGTAAACGTTGTCATTTATCTTCTCCATGTCCATATTTCTTTGTTTGTTTGTTTGTTCTTTTGTCTTCGCCAATGTAATCGACAAAGTCTCCGTCCTGGAGCCACTCGCTCTTTCGCGCGCTGCCCCTGTCGAATGCGGACCAGGGCGACAGGTGTGCCGCGCGAGATGGTAAGGTAAGTGGTCTGTTCCACCGCGGGTAACTACTTCCACCGTGGGTAACTCGTTCCACCTTCGGTAACTAGTTCCGACGTCGGTAACTTGTTCCGCCGTCGGTAACGTAGTTCTCGCATCTACCGCACTAGCACTACACTGTAGTTCACTGGCCTCCCGCGAGACGCCTCGGCGGCGCAACCGTCGCGCGTCACTACGATGGCCGCCAAGATGGCCGCCAAGATGGCTGCCTCTTCCCTCGTGGCAACACCGACACTTTTAACTCTAATAACAGTTTTAATTCATCGATTTCCACCAAACTTTTTGCACACGCCTATTCCTCACCACTAGCACTTCACTTTCACGCTAATCCTTCCACTGCACTCTTCGATTTTTCCACATATTTCGGTCACGGAATACGGAGCGACGCGCACGTGTCCGTCCTACTTGCCGCCATATTGGAACTCCAACCTAACCCCAACCTAACCCCAACCTAACCCCAACCTAACCCCAACCTAACCCCAACCTAACCCCAACCTAACCCCAACCTAACCCCAACCTAACCCCAACCTAACCCCAACCTAACCCCAACCTAACCCCAACCTAACCCCACACAACGATTACATCGATCGGTACAATAATTCGCAACCCTACTGACCGCATTCGGTATCAAAGACACGTTTGTCTAATTTGGAACGAAAGAAACAATATGAGGCTACTACGGAAAGGGAGCCCCAATAATCAGACGATGGAAGAAAACCCGCGGCGCGCCCGGAACGAACGAAATCACGATCTCTCGAAAGAACTGACAAACCTACATAACGTACGCCCGTGCACCGGATAACCCTAAGGTTCAGCGGAAAGCCCAAGCATTGACCTTCGCCCGATTCCTGTCACGTCGTCTGGATCTTATCACGGTCGATGGCACCAACTGATGATACTAGCGATCTAGCAAATAGGCCTTCGATTTAACACACTCCAACTGAGCAAGTGAGGGCCCGGGGAGGGACCGCTGAACAGGATTACAAAGGCAAGGCCCCAACTGAACAGTGGGGTCCACCCCCGCGGGTTCGCCACTTGAACAGAATTACGGAGGACGTGAAAAGCAGGTCTCTGCCCGAGTACCGAAGTACCAATCGGACAGTATTGCGGATCGCAGGCATCACCAGTCCGATGACAACTCCCGTGATTCGAGGCAAACGACGAGCAGTCGTCGAGTAGTCATCAAGACAGAGGTGTGCTTGGGGCGACTTACGAATCCAAAGAGTTGGCCAGTGCACGTTGACCCGCACGTACCCGGAATACGCGCGAGCGAGTACGTCACGCTACGGTTTGAAAGAACTGAGCGACCGTGAACCGATAAATCGTGGGAACAATTTTTTCAATATGGTAAGCGAGGAGATCACGAGAGACGAGATTTTTATTTTTCGTTCCAAGATAGATAAGTATCTTTGTACAGAATGAGCTCACAATGCACATGACATAGGCATCTATCTTATGATTAATTAAGGCTAAAACGCTCGCATCCCACGGTGTCCCGCGATGTCCCACGATGTCCCACGATGTCCCACGGCGCCCCCGCGGGGGGGTCTTAGTCCGGTCTAGATCACCAAAACTATTTTCGATGATCAAGACCAGACTATATTGAAGTAGTTTTTAGCTTGATATCGTTTCTCAAATGATAATACTAATATTCAAAATAGTACTTGGTGTATTATTATTTGGGAAACGATACCAATTACCGGGACCCACCACGAGGAGGTAACTACGCTCGGGTTCCATTTACATAAACAGTTTTTAAGCATTGGAAGCAGAGATGTAAAATTATTTTATAATAAAGCGATACTGTAACGGCGATATTGTTTTGCCGATTTAATACGATATCCATTTTTATCATTTCAATAGTTTCTGCAAACTAAGACTAAATTCACACTTCTTTAATACTAGTTTCGACTATCACTTAGTTTGAACAGAATCCTCTTAGAGGCTTTTGGTGTTCCAAACGGGACTGGTGCGTAGTTCTTAGCTTGGCATCGTTTTCCAAAGATTAATCAGCTGATTAATTTTTGGAAAAGGATGCCAATTACCAGGTCTCACCACGAGGAGGTGACTACGCACGAGACCCGCCCATGGGTTATGTAACACTACACATTCGATCTCGACATTCAACCTGTTGGCACAATGTCGAGTTTTGACTCTACTTAACCATGGGCCTGCGTATGGAAATAGTTGTTTCGTAGCCTAACTGCGAAACACATATCTCCAACGCAGCGCTTACATGAATCTTTACAAACGTAGAACAAAGCCTACGTAACGCAACATCCATCTCCCACACAACGATTACATCGATCAGTACAAATATCGTACTATAATTCGCATCCCTACTGGCATCATTCGGTATCAAACACACATTTGTCTAACTTGGAATGAAAGGAAGAAAATGTAGCTACTGACACTGTACATACCATTTCGTGTCTCGCAGAAGACACATACGAGTCGCTGTACTAAACTAGTTATCGTTCTATTTGTGCGACACTGTAAGATATTGAAGATACTGAAAAGTTATAAACTCTAACGTATTCTCTATAAGTATCCCTTAAAAATGGGAAAACAAGAAAATGCCCGATGAATCAGATGATAAAGGAATAAAAAAAAAAAAATAAAAAAATAAAAAAAAAATCGCGCCGCGCCCGAAACGAACGAGATCGCGATCTCTCGAAAGAACTAACAAACCTACGCGACGTACTCCCGTACACGAGATAACCCCGAAGTTCGGCGGAAAGCCCAAGAATTGACCGTAACTCGATTCCTGTTTCGCCGTTCGAAACTTACACGAGTCGCGGTCGATGGCGCCGACCAATGATGCTAGTGATCCACGGGTAATTCAGCCGTGGATCCCGCACATAGGCCAGCAACTTAACACACTCCAACTGAACATGTGGAATCCGGGGATGGACCGCTGAACAGGATTACGAAGGCAAGAGTCCATCGGCGTCCAACGTTGTCCAACGGTGTCCAACGGTCTCCAACGATGTCCAACCTTGTCCAACCTTGTCCAACGTTGTCCATCGGTGTCCAACGGTGTCCAAAGGTGTCCAACGGTGTCCAACGGTGTCCAACGGTGTCCAACGGTGTCCAACGGTGTCCAACGGTGTCCAACGGTGTCCAACGGTGTCCAACGGTGTCCAACGGTGTCCAACAGTGTCCAACGGTGTCCAACGGTGTCCAACGGTGTCCAACGGTGTCCATCGATGTCCAACGGTGTCCAACGGTGTCCAACGATGTCCCACGGCGTCCAACGATGTCCCACGGCGTCCCACCGTGTCCAACGGCGTCCCACCGTGTCCAACGGCGTCCCACGGTGTCCAACGGCGTCTCACGTTGCAGTCCAGTTTAGATTATCCAAAATTCTCTTCGTGTCTTTTCGTAATCCAAACTGGACTGTATTAGCGTGATTCTTATCTTGGTATCGAATTATTGTACAATGTTTGTACTTATCGATGTAGTGGTTTTCCAAAAGTTAATCCACTGATGAATCTGCGAAAACGATTACATCCATCAGTACAAGCATTGCACAATAATTCGCAACCGTACTGGCAACATTCGGTATCAATGATACATTTGTCTAACTTGGAACGAAAGAATGGAAATGAAACTATTGACACTGTATATACAATTTAGGATCTTGCAGAAGAGACATACGACTCGTTGTACTAAACTTATGAAAATATCGAAAAGTTATATACTCCAACGTTACCGCAATATGCTTCTTTTAAAAATGGGGAAACCGGAAGAAGCCTGAACAATCAGACAATGGAAGAAAAATCATTTCGGTATCTAGCATAAATATTTAATATGCTATGAAATGTTCATGTATGTAATTGAAATCTACTTTCTGCTAGTTGATAAATTTGAAACAAACTCATTTACTTGATGTGGTATATGAAAGAAACAGGTATCTTTAAAACGAGAACATTTTATACATGAAAAATAAACTACTAATAATGGTTAATTATAGATCAAATTACTATTGATTAAATTTTAGCAAATATAGAGAATCATTTGTATCTTTTTAATCGAAACTAGGGTTACGTTGAAAAATAGAATTTTAAGTAATTGAATTTAATCTGAATTAAAAAAAAAAAAAATTCAATATGACATTCGAATATTTATAAAATTCTATATTACTGTTAAAAGATTGAAAATATCGCAGTCGAAAAAATGTTAAAAGTCATAGTTCTAAGAACGAACAATCACCAGCGCTGATTCCAATTGCAATGAATTAAATTTTAAAAAATATTTTAAGCCTTCATAGCAACATTAAGATATTTCATTATAATACTTTGTTGTGCATGAAATCGCTCACAGTTTCATATATGTAAATCTATATATAATATATGTCGGATCACGATTCGAATTTTGGGCGCGCGACGACTCTTCATGTGGACTAGCCATCGTTTCACAAAGCCGAGATTTTATTTACACGTATATACAGGTCTATCACTAAGCTTAACAAATAATAAGTACAACTAATAATAAGTCTAACAAACACTAAGCCTAATGAATAATACGATCTACGAATAATTAAATTAAATAATACTATTAGCAATGTTTGAGTTCAAACGAATCCACGGTCACCGGGATAACTCCTTACTAAGCGAAACTAACTTAGACGCAAATGCGATCGTCGAAAATGCTCGATGTATCACTCTCCAAGGCAATCGCAAGAATGCCAGCCTCGTGGAGATTTTTCTCCCTGTACCATTGCATTTTGTTTTCTATACCCGTTTGGAAGCATCGAGAAGGTTCCAAACGCCGTTGCTAGGCACACTCGTTGGAAGCATCGAGAAAGTTCCAAACGCCGTTGCTAGGCAGTTTCTGCCTGGAGTTTTGATTACTAATACAATGTATGTCCCATTGCATCGGCACCTCCGAGGCAACATCACACGTGGCTAGGCCCGCTCTCGAGGCCGCATGCCGCCACAACCACATTTCTCGGAAAACACATACAACCACTCCAGACCTCCGTTAGATAAAACATCCATCCCGTGACCGTGGCTACGTTCAGCGACCGATTGTCACCTCGAACCCAATCTCGCTTATTACAAATCTTAAGCAATTACAACTATAATAAAATCTAGGCTAAGGTACTAGAGGATGTTCCCAAAATTTCCAAGGAAAGGCTTCGGCTTTCCTTTCATCTCCGACATATACATTCGTAATAAAGTTTTGTATTTTAGCAGTTATGGTAACGTTAACGCTGACCAAGAAACATGTCTTATAGCAGTATTTTCAGTAATAAACGTGGTAAGAGGGGGCGCTGAAAAGGAAACAAAGCAGTAGCCAGAAGGGCTACTAAAATTCAATCGTATTCCACTCTATATAAACCCGATCAACACGCCGAGAGTGGAACTGAATATTCTTGTTTCGCAACACTAATTTACTACTAATATTTATGAAGCAGAAAATTTTCAAAATCAAACCGCGATGAGTGCTTCGTTATATCTGCAATATCGATAATCTACCATTAAAAAAAAAAAAATTAAGCCTGAAAATTCCCGATATTTGATACGCAACGCTAATAAGTATAAATCTACGCACTCGTATTTTAGCAATACGCAACACTAATAGCGAGAGATCGAAGTGCAACAATTTAAGAGGTTGCTGATGAACGATCACACTTGCACAGCTCTTGCAGCTGAACGTGTGATCCAGGAACAGTGTCCGACAATTGCAGTCGGGGGGTTAGGGCAGTTTGTGAACGCAACACTACTTAACAAAACGCGATCATTTATTATCGCAACGCTAAAAGGAAAAATAAGCAGAACTCGCGATGGAACAATATCGCAACGCTAACTCTTATAGTGAATTTAATAAAAATTACTATTTACTATATAAAAAAGCTACTTTAAATATTCTGGTATTGCTACTTGCAATACTATAAAATTAATTAAAAATTAACATATTTATAATCTAATTATTATTATTGGACGACGTTCTAATAATCGCCGACTCAATAGATCAAGCTCTAGAAAGGTTGCACACTGTACTAAACACTCTCGTAAACGCCGGATTCTCCTTTAACTTTGCAAAATGTTCCTTTTTAAAGACATCGGTACTCTATTTGGGATATGTAATTCGTAACGGAGAAGTCCGTCCAAACCCGGGTAAAATACAAGCCTTGAGTTCTTTACCTGCACCGTCAACCGTCACACAACTCAGACAATTCATAGGTTTGGCCTCTTACTTCCGAAACTTCATTCCCAAATTCTCACAAGTAATGAAACCCCTGTACGCACTCACCTCGAGTAACAAGAATATAACTTGGACGGACCGGCACGAACAGATAAGACAAAAGGTAATTTCCGTCCTGACTGACGCGCCGGTGCTAATGATATTTGACCCCAATTACCCAATAGAACTACATACGGATGCTAGCTCGGAAGGATATGGGGCCATTTTAATGCACAGGGTTGAAGGTAAAAATCGAGTAGTGGAATATTACAGCAAAAGAACTAGCCCTGCAGAATCTAGGTATCATTCCTACGAATTAGAAACGCTAGCAGTCGTAAACGCCGTCAAGCACTTCCGTCATTACTTACACGGACGAGAATTTCTTGTTGTCACCGACTGCAACTCCCTGAAAGCATCCCGCAATAAGGTACACTTGAACGACAGGGTTTACAGGTGGTGGGCTTACCTGCAAACTTTTACCTTTGACATTATGTACCGGGAGGGTAAACGAATGACCCACGTAGATTTCTTTTCGCGAAATCCCGTAGACTTAGATCGCGGTACGTTCAGCAAAATTGCAGAGAAAGAAATTAACCTAACCGAAATCTCCGACGATTGGCTACTAGCGGAACAACGTCGCGACCCACAAATTTCTGAGATCGTCAATAAATTACAGAACGAAGAGCTCGCGGAAGACGTCGCGAATACGTATGAGTTACGGTCCGGCACTCTTCATCGTAGAATACAGAGAAAAGGAAGGTCTCTCTGCCTGCCCATCGTGCCGAGGGGGTTTAGGTGGTCTGTTATTAACCATGTGCACCAGTCCATTATGCACTTAGGTTGGGATAAAACGCTTGAGAAACTGTACGAGTATTATTGGTTCGAAGGAATGGCGAAGTATGTTCGCAAATTCGTAGAGAACTGTCATGCTTGTCGAGTTTCAAAGGCAAGTTCGGGTCGAGTACAAGCCGAATTACACCTCATACCTAAGACCAGCATACCTTGGCACGCGGTTCATATGGACATAACGGGCAAACTAAGCGGTAAGAACGATTCGAAGGAATACGTCATTGTGTTGGTCGACGCCTTCACCAAGTTCGTATACTTGCATCATACCCGTAAGATAGATTCCATTAACACCATTAAAGCGCTTAAGTCCGCTATATTTTTGTTCGGCAGTCCCTGCCGGGTAATAGCGGATCAGGGAAGATGTTTTACGGGCAAAGAATTTCGAGACTTTTGTCAAGATAAATACATTAAACTCCATTTAATTGCGACCGTAGCTAGTAGGGCCAACGGACAGGTAGAGCGTGTTATGAGTACGCTAAAAAACATGTTCACAACAATAGAAACCACTGGGCGGTCCTGGCAGGACGCGATCGGGGAAATACAACTGGCCTTAAATTGTACCACCAACCGCGTGACTAAGTCAAGCCCGTTGGAACTACTAATCGGTAGAACAGCGAGACCCTACGGCTTATCCCTACCCGACAATATCGAAGAAAGAGAAGTAAATATCTCCCATGTAAGACAGCAGGAGATAAAGAATATAGAAGCAAGCGCCAAATACGATAAAGATAAGTTCGATGAAAACAAAGCTAAAATAACTAGGTTCAACCTTGGCGATTTCGTGTTACGCAAAAACGAGGAAAGGAACCAGACGAAGTTAGATCCGAAATTCAGGAGTTCGTTCGAGATAGCAGAGATTTTGGAAGGAGATAGGTATACCTTAAAAACTCTAGACGGAAAACGATCATATAAGGACAGACATGACAGACTGAGAAAGATGCCGGAAGGCTGCGTCCCTGCTGAGTTGGACGTCTGCGGTGATGACGACGACGGTGATAATATCGATGCAAGTACACCGACCTCAGAGGATCACTAACATTGCGTTGTAGTTGTAGTATATATCCACAGTGACGTTTTGCACATACGCAATATATCCACTGTGATGTCTCGTATATCTGTAATATATCCACAGTGACGTTTTGCACATACGCAATATATCCACTGTGATGTCTCATGTATCTGTAATATATCCACAGTGACGTTTTGCACATACGCAATATATCCACTGTGATGTCTCATACATCTGTAACATACCCACAGTGATACACCCAACGCAGTAACATGATCCAACAAACTGAGACTCTTCGGTGTACGCAATCGAAATGATCTGCCGTGTCATTACGGTCTGACTGGTAACTCACAGAATGCAACTAGCTCTTTAAACACAAATTATAGCGCTACTAATTCGAGCCCTCTTTCATTTCCTTGCATGTCAAACCTCCGAACAAAACCTCGTTGTTGAAATGGACCCTTGACTTTCTTGGACACTTAGTTAAATTGTAAATAATGTCAGTTGCATCGAAGCTAATGTAAGAAAACACGATATTTTAGCCACACACGAGGACGTGTGATAGTCAGGATGGCCGTGTCGGAGATGAAAGGACACCGGAACCTTCGGATAGCCCCGCAACATTGCAATCTAAAGTCTACTATAACTGTAACTAAACTATTGTAGTTATTCAATCCGATTGTAATTGTTCAAGATTAGTGACGGTGAGCTTTGGCTCGAGGCGACAATCTGTCGCCCAACGTAGCCGCGGTCAAGGGATGAACGCTTTGCCCAACAAACATATGGAATAATTCTATAGCTCTCCTTAAAAGAGATATTCGTGGCGACACGCGACAGTAAACATTCCAACGGTTTCTGTCCCGTAGCTCGCCACACGCAGACCCTATTCTTCGAGTACGATGATTGCCAGATGTCGATGCGTCTCCGCAGTACATGTTCGGCTAGCCCGAGGGCCCGTAATAAATCTTAAGGTTTGGTTAACTAAAGTCCTTCAAACAGACAAACAGTCTTTGTCCCAGCTACGGGAAGATAGGGGAGACATATTTTTTAACGAACGGCGTCTCCCACTAGCAACTTTCCCTCGAGGGCGGCTAGCATCTTTTTCTAACCACCGATATGGAGATTGACCAATTAGCAGCAACGTCAATTTCCCTTACTTCCTAAACGAAGGCTTTCCTCGACGAATCCGATGATCTCGTGTCCTTAGACACACCCCAATATAGTTTTCCTCTGTGGAATCATCGGGACGGGACGCGCATTCTTTGCCGCGCTCCCGTCGACTAAAGAGTAACGTCTTTACGCTCAGCAATTATCGTTTACGAGTCAGACTTAGATTCAGCGAGAACGCCTATCTGTCATCCCGTTGACCGCGGATTCGTTATTGAACCTGAGATCACTGTCACTAGTGTCGCGAACGTCTCACCGCCGTGATAGATTGTCAAACCTGTGTTATTCATACCTGTGTCAATAAATCGTATCTTCGTCACACCGCAACGATGGCTACCTTCAATGAAGACTCCTCAAACACCGACAACCCTATCCCCCCTGCTTCTCCGACATATATAATATGTTATGATTATGTTAGTTGTTATTTATTATATATATATTTTCCTTATCTCTCTCTTTTTTTTGTTTGTTTTTTTTATTAGTACCTAACATTGCTATTATGATGCTGTATTACATTGCATTGGCTATTATTTGTATGTGCGACGAATTTTTCAACATGGCCGCTCGCGTGTCTCTTTGGTATGGCGTTGGTTTAATGTCAACAGTAACGTGTTGTTGAAATAGCTAATTAATTGTTAATCATTATAATTTTATTTAGTAGTGTTTTTGTAATATTGTTTTGTATTTCATGATATTGTCTGTGTCAATATCGTGTGCTACTTTAATGTGATAGCATGGATTGTATTGTCACCGAATTTCAATAGTCATTGTTTTGATTATACGTGACTTGCATTTATGTAAGTCTTGTTTAATTTAGTTAATGTTTTGTGTATTGTGTTACCAGTTATTTTCGTGTAGCATAACTTTATTCCTCTGCACCGAGTTCAGTCATGTCTTGTTAATATTTAGTTAGTCTATCTTGATTAATTTCTAACCTATTTCTGTGTTTATTGACTTTTCTTATTTTCCCTATTAATTTATTATTGCATGTACTTGCTATTTGTTATTATTTTGTGTATGATATGAATTAGTTTCCTTATTAGTGATTAAATTTTATTTGTTAGATTGACATTGTAATTTCTAACCCATTTCTGTGTTTATTAACCTTTCTTATTTTCCCTATTAATTTATTATTGCTTGTACTTGCTATTTGTTATTATTTTATGCATGATATGAATTAGTTCCCTTATTAACGATTAAAATTTATTTGTTAGATTAACATTGTCTGTAATTCTTCAGATTCTGCTCTTTCGATGCTGCGTCACTTACCTGGATCGTTCCCACAACATCATCCGATTCTTTGATATGCCTTGGATACTTACTACGGCTGCCTTCTACTACGGCTGCCTTCAATCGTCTTATATCTGTGGTCATAAAGGTGGTGTTTAATTTATTTAATTCAATATGTGTATAATGCATTGTATGTGCGACCACTATTGGGCATTACAAAATAACATAACAATACTACGTAGATTAATGCATAACAAAATATCCTTTTACTCCGGTTATATTTATTACTAACTCTCAATTAATCTATCTTGATTATTTTCTAACAGCTTTCTATACTTTATCAGCTATTTTATTTCTTCTTATTAACCTGAGAAATTCATGCATGTACACTTCCTTGTATAGTGATTAATTGTTCACGAGGTAGGTTGTACTTTCATTGTTATTCGTTCAACTAACACGTTTTACGTTCAAACAGTAATTGGAGCACTCGTAATAAACCTTTTCTTTTCAAGTTTCCGCTATCTGTGTTATTCAACGAACAGTGCCATGCTTCCACAGTATTGTTATAACATTTAGTACTGTTGTATTTTGCATTAAGGCAATTGAAGTTAATTTGTTCATTTATTTTTCAGCTGGCTGTTGTACATGGTGTTCCGCAAACAGGGAACCATAACCTATTTTGCACGTAAACCTTCTCGTATGATGATTACTTGTTCACAAGGTAACTTTCACTTTCACTCTTTTAATTATTTATTGAATCAACACGTTTTATATTCAAACAATGATTGGAGTACACATGATAATTTTCTTTTTTTTCTTTTTAGGTGTTCGCTATCTGTATTATTCGACGAACAGTGTCACACCTCCTTTTGATTTATCCACAATATAGTTATAACATTTAGTAACCTTGTATTTTGCACTGAGACGATTGAAACTAATTTATTCACTTATTTTAGGTAGCTGTCGTACATTATGTACCACGAACAACGATCCATAACCTATACTTGCACGTACACTTTCTTGTATGTTGATCACTTGTTCACAAGGTAACTTTCACTTTCACTACTTAATTATTCATTGAGTTAACACGTTTTATATTTAAACAATAATTGAATCACATATAATAATTTTCCTTTTCTTTTCTTTTATGTTTTCGCTATCTGTGTCATTCGACGAACAGCACTGCAACATACACTACGGCACTACGTTGCCCACTGAAATCACTTTATTCATTGTTTATTTCGATTATGCGCTAGTTTTAACTTGTTTAAGTGCATCGTTCGCAGAATCCCATTTTTACTTCAATCTTGACGTTTTGGTTCTGCAAGATTTCTAGCACTTTGTGTGGTCCAGTATATTGATCGGAGAATTTTCCTTTACTAGGTTCTTTTAGTAAATATATCGAATCTCCTATTTTAAAATCTTGAGGGTTGATTCGTCGATCGTAATATTCCTTTGATCTTAGTTTGGATTTTATCAAATTTTCTCTTGCCATTCGTTGTACGGTGTAAATTTTATTGAACAGATCTTCGAGATATTCTGAGTATGTTGGTTCCATGTTCTCTTCGATTATTACTTCACCAGTAGGTTCTCTGGCTAGATGTCCAAAACTAATTCGTGCGGGGAGAATTTCGTTCCTTTCCTTCATTTTAGTTTTTATTTTGCGCCAAGACGCAAGTTTACTGACGTCGATCCAATTATCCAATTGCTTGCTAATAGCATTCAAAATACAAATTTTTGAAAGTGCCGCAGCCATATTAACCCAAAAATATTTTGTATATAGTATAGCGTGATACCATCTATATTTTCCTGGGGGAATCATAAGATCAGCACTACCTACTATGTTACCTACGTCAAATATTAGATGTAGTAACCAATAAAGTATTTTTAATCCAATTATAATCCAATGGCTAGTGTATTCAAGTTTTTATATATATCTTCAACTGGTGATTCCCTATTTTCTCCCTTTTGATTTCTCTGGGCTCGTTGAACTTGCGTTTCTTCAGCTTGAAAATGTTTAGAATCCTTTTCCTTAGTTACCCTTTTTCCTTCTTTATTTACTTTATTCACAACACCTTTATTTTTCTCTACCTTTTCAGGATGAATAGTTTCACTGGAAGTGCTTATTATAATTAAATTATTATTTATTTGTATGGAACGTTTAGGAATATTTTTGGTAGATTTGGAATTATTCTTTGAATTTTTATTACAAACCTTTTTGCTTATAGATTCTGTTTTGGATTTAGGGATAGCTATATTTTTATTTTCTATAGTGTGATCTTCCTTGCAATTTAATGATTTGGCTTTGAGTTCGATAAAGTTTCCTTCTGATGGTTTTATAGAAGTTTTTGAGTGAGATACACTCGCTATCTCTTTTCCTATTATGGTTGAGACATTCACGAAATTCGTGGAGTCTTGCTTTTGTATCTTTGCCAAGTCGAACGTGGAGAGGCAATTCGCACTTCCCAGCGGGTCCAATATCTCTGTGATATTATGCAGTGGATAAGCATTGCCTGTCGTCTCGTCGTTCAATTTCCTAGTTTCTGCTTCGTCTGAAAGTTCTTTGGCACTAATATTATTTATCTTGTTTGGTAACTCAGGAAATTTCTCACTCATGATCCTGTCTATGGTACCGTGCGTCCTCTTATTATTTAACGTGACATTATCCCTTATCACAGCAACGGAATGGTGTTTGCATTGAAAAGTTGATTGGTTGAAATGATCAGCATCTCTCTTTTGATTTAGATTTCTATCGAGGTATTTATTTATGCGTTTTTCTTCCTAAGTTATTGCTCTTGTTTCTTTCCTGACATTTTCTTCTATTTTCGGGTTGTTTAGATGTTTCTGCGACGGCGGTACAAATCTCCAGTCCTGGCGGTTGTTTACAGTATAGATACTATTGTATGGTGGTTGAGCGTTGTTTTGGTTATAATTATCCGAAGGTGTCGGACGTTGATATCGAATTCTATTGTTCACTTGTTTTAATTCTCGTGTTGCTTTCACGGCTTGGCTGTACGCATCGTCCAAGGATTGGTATCCTGCTATCTTTACTCGTAAATACATCTCGTTTGGGAGCCCCTTAACGAAAGCTTCCCTCGTGTCTCGATCTATCCTATCTTGAAATACGGTGCCGTACTCGTACCTTTCCTCGTTCATTATCGCCAGTCTGAGATCTTTGACGCGATCTACGTAGTCCAAAATATCTTCTCCCGGTCGTTGAAATATTGTAGCTAATTCCCCTTTATATTCGTTAATCGTTTTTCCCGGACCGAACATATCTTTTAATTTATTCCCGAAATCGCTTAAACTTATTACTTCTGTGTCTTCTATGGCGAGAAATGCGTGTCCGCGAAGCTTATTCGTTAATAATTTTACTAACTGAGATTCTTGATGCCTAGGAACCATGTTTCGTGCGCGCTCGCATGCTCTTAAAAATCGAAATACCGAGGGTCGATGTTCGTCGAACACTGGTACTGTCTCTATTGCATCTTTTAATCTTAATTGGTTGGGGATTAACTTCTATCGGTATTGTCGCTTGGGAAATTATCGGCAATGATACGGGTGTCTTGATTTCTTTTTTTATTTTCAGTGAACGCACATCGTCTTGTAATTTATTCATTGTTGTACTCATGTCGCGAAAATTCGCATCCCATGCTTTAAGTTTTTCCGACAACATCAAGATCATGTCTTTGTCCAACGATTCTAATTTAGTCGACATTATTTCTTAGGTATATATTTTATCGATAATCGTAACAACTTTAATTCTTTGTGGAGCGAATCGAACCGTTTAAACCAACTTTAATCCTCCGTGAAGCGGATCCCACCGCTGCCACCAAAAATTTAAATCTCTAATGTTACGTATCAATTTGTTTGTTTAAATCGATCAAATCTTAAGTTTAAATTTTACTGAAAAAATTTTTTTTTCGTTTGAGTTTATTTAATCTGAAGGGAAATAAACTGAATTGATATTATTGTGTATGTAATACTGATTTAGATTTCTAATTAATACGGTAGTTGCTGCCACCAGAAATAGTCTAAGGACTATTTCAAAATATTTTATTTTTTATTATTTTTTTTCGTTTAATGGGTAGCGTTAACTGACGCTTAATGCAACTGGTAAACGATTTCCACTTTTCGGCTAACCTGCTATGTGCAGGGATATTGGCACGGGAGAGGATTAAAGCTGGGAACAATAAATATTTGTTCTCGTTAAACGGATTTTTATTTGAATGTAGAATTGCTTAGATTATTACCTTTATATATATTTTATTAGCCGGATATATATATTTTAGCGTTGCTGGATTGGATAGGAATGTGAGATTTTTCGTTGTTTTATATAAATTTATTTTTACGTTTGACTTCTTCTTCTCTTTTAATTTCCCTGTAGTAGTTTGCCGTTAGAACCGAAACTCAATTCATTTACTACGATGGATTCTGTTACCATGATTTTCTTGCCTTTTGAATTTAATAATCGAGGATGATTCTAACGATCCTCTCTGTGTGGGACTCGTGTGATTTCGCAAGCCTTGCCCAAAGACGGGTAATATATTACCAACAGTGGGAGGAGGAATGCGAAGATCGATGGGTGTTTTCGATAATCGAAAACACCGTTTGCACAAGCCAACACAGCGAACGATCCTTTGGTTAAATTTTCGAAGTGAAATTATTCTGCTATTTCTCTCTTACAATCGCATGCAATGATGGCAAGAATATCGGTTAATAGCAATGCCGGTATTGCTCTTAATTTTCGATTGACCCCGACGATGTATTTAATGGTCCTCTCTGTGCGGGACTTGTGTGATTTCGCAAGCCTTGCCCAAAGACGGACAATATTTTGCCAACAATGGGAGGAGGAATGCGAAGATCAGTGGGTGTTTCAGTAGCTGAAAATACCGTTCGCACAAGCCGACACAGCGGACAACTCCTTTGTTTAAAGTTTAAACAATGATTCGTTCGGACAATGTTTGCGGAGGCATTTCCATCAGAGGTTCCTTATTATTATTATTTTTTAGATGTATTTTGTTTTATGTATGATATATATATATATATGTCGGAGATGAAAGGACACCGGAACCTTCGGATAGCCCCGCAACATTGCAATCTAAAGTCTACTATAACTGTAACTAAACTATTGTAGTTATTCAATCCGATTGTAATTGTTCAAGATTAGTGACGGTGAGCTTTGGCTCGAGGCGACAATCTGTCGCCCAACGTAGCCGCGGTCAAGGGATGAACGCTTTGCCCAACAAACATATGGAATAATTCTATAGCTCTCCTTAAAAGAGATATTCGTGGCGACACGCGACAGTAAACATTCCAACGGTTTCTGTCCCGTAGCTCGCCACACGCAGACCCTATTCTTCGAGTACGATGATTGCCAGATGTCGATGCGTCTCCGCAGTACATGTTCGGCTAGCCCGAGGGCCCGTAATAAATCTTAAGGTTTAGTTAACTAAAGTCCTTCAAACAGACAAACAGTCTTTGTCCCAGCTACGGGAAGATAGGGGAGACATATTTTTTAACGAACGGCGTCTCCCACTAGCAACTTTCCCTCGAGGGCGGCTAGCATCTTTTTCTAACCACCGATATGGAGATTGACCAATTAGCAGCAACGTCAATTTCCCTTACTTCCTAAACGAAGGCTTTCCTCGACGAATCCGATGATCTCGTGTCCTTAGACACACCCCAATATAGTTTTCCTCTGTGGAATCATCGGGACGGGACGCGCATTCTTTGCCGCGCTCCCGTCGACTAAAGAGTAACGTCTTTACGCTCAGCAATTATCGTTTACGAGTCAGACTTAGATTCAGCGAGAACGCCTATCTGTCATCCCGTTGACCGCGGATTCGTTATTGAACCTGAGATCACTGTCACTAGTGTCGCGAACGTCTCACCGCCGTGATAGATTGTCAAACCTGTGTTATTCATACCTGTGTCAATAAATCGTATCTTCGTCACACCGCAACGATGGCTACCTTCAATGAAGACTCCTCAAACACCGACAACCCTATCCCCACTGCTTCTCCGACATGAGAAGTGGGATCCGCACGGATTCAAGAGATGCAAGGGCGGATCAACGCCATGGAAGAACTAATTCGGACACTGACGCAAAGGCCGAGTACGGAGACGATGAGTGTAGCGCTACCCCGTTTCAACCCCGGGAACGCGAGCACCAGCCCAGCTTCGTGGTGCGCGGCTGTTAGTGCGGTTATGGACAAAGTGTCCCTACGAGACTACGAGTTATATATTGCTATAAGTCGTGCTTTAGAGGGTACCGCGGCAGAGTGGCTTACGCATGTCCCGGTCAACGGTCTTACTTGGACAAAGTTTAGGGAACTTTTTCTTGCTCGCTACGGAGGCACGGAGACGGCAACCTCGGTGCTAATCAGGGTGCTCGACGAATCACCACTGGAGGACGAAACCGCTGGGGCTTTCGGAAATCGCCTCCACTCCCTTCTGTCGGCCAAGTGGGGAGGTCTATCCGATGTCGAGCTGATCAACGCCGTTATCCTTCTGCGACTGATCTGGTACGACCAGCGTTTCGAAAGAATAGCATTCGGGGACGATATTCGGACCCTCGAGCAATTCCAGAGGGAAATGAGAATCTTCTCTCACGCGAAGAAGAGGCCAGTACCTTCGCCAAATAATCCATCGGCGGAGCCAGAAGCAAAGCGACGCCACTTGTCGGCCCGCCTCCCGAGATGCCTTCACTGTGGCAAACCAGGACATAAGCTCGCGGATTGTAGGACGAGGAAGCGTGAGCAACAGCAGAGGAGTACACAACGCCAGGGAGGAAGGCGATCGGACGCATCGCCTCAGGTGGTTTGCTTTAAGTGTCAGGCGGAGGGCCATATCGCACCTGACTGCCCGCTACGACGGGACAAAAAGGCCAGTACCAAGAATGAACGTGTAGTCAACTGCTGCGCGGTGGAGTCCCCAGCTGGTACCCTAAGTCATCTGGGTGAGTCGTTCCCATTTTACTTCGATTCCGGAGCCGAGTGCTCATTAATTAGAGAGTCGGCTGCGTCGAAATTCTCCGGTAAGAGGACGACTGAGCTAGTAGTAATGCGAGGAATAGGAAACACCCGTGTTAAGAGTACGTCCCAGATCTTGTCCACGGTATGCATAAACGGTCTTACATTGGAGATAACCTTCCATGTTCTTGCCGATACTTATCTGAATTACGATATCATGGTTGGTCGCGAGATTTTAAGCCAGGGTTTCGACGTATACATTACACGAAATAGCGTCGATATTTGTACAACAAAGGTGGTCAACACCTGTAGTAAAACCCCCGAAGACGAGATCGATATTAACGCGGCCGATACTGACGTGATCGGTAACGATAAAAGTCGGTTAATTTCTGTTCTCGAGAAGTTCAAAGATTCATTCATTACGGGCTTCCCACGTGCCCGCGTAAGCACGGGGCAGTTAGAAATACGGTTAATCGATCCTAATGTCACCGTGCAAAGAAGTCCTTACAGACTTAGCGAAGAAGAGCGGAGGATAGTGCGTGAGAGAATAGACGAGTTAATCAAAGCGAAGATTGTAAGGCCTAGTAACTCACCGTTCGCGAGCCCTATACTACTCGTGAAGAAAAAGGACGGCTCGGATAGACTGTGTGTAGACTTTCGAGCATTGAACAAAAATACGGTCGCGGACCGGTATCCCATACCCCTTATCGCGGATCAAATCGCGAGATTGCAGAAGGCGAGATACTTCATTAGCCTAGACATGGCCAGCGGGTTCCACCAAATCCCCATTCATCCCAATTCGACGGAATATACGGCGTTCGTTACACCCGACGGGCAATACGAGTACGTAACTATGCCTTTCGGATTGAAAAATGCACCATCCGTTTTTCAGAGGGCCATTCTCAACGCCTTAGGCGACCTCGCGTATTCGTTCGTTGTTGTTTACTTGGACGACGTCCTAATTATTGCCGACTCAGTAGATCAAGCCCTGGAAAGGTTGACCACCGTATTAGATACCCTCGTGAAAGCCGGATTCTCCTTTAACTTTGCAAAGTGTTCCTTTTTAAAGACATCGGTACTCTATTTGGGATATGTAATTCGTAACGGAGAAGTCCGCCCAAACCCGGGTAAAATACAAGCCTTGAGTTCTTTACCTGCACCGTCGACCGTCACACAACTCAGACAATTCATAGGTTTGGCCTCTTACTTCCGAAACTTCATTCCCAAATTCTCACAAGTAATGAAACCCCTGTACGCACTCACCTCGAGTAACAAGAATATACCTTGGACGGACCGGCACGAACAGATAAGACAAAAGGTAATTTCCGTCCTGACTGACGCGCCGGTGCTCATGATATTTGACCCCAATTACCCAATAGAACTACATACGGATGCTAGCTCGGAAGGATATGGGGCCATTTTAATGCACAGGGTTGAAGGTAAAAATCGAGTAGTGGAATATTACAGCAAAAGAACTAGCCCTGCAGAATCTAGGTATCATTCCTACGAATTAGAAACGCTAGCAGTCGTAAACGCCGTGAAGCATTTCCGTCATTACTTACACGGACGAGAATTTCTTGTTGTCACCGACTGCAACTCCCTGAAAGCATCCCGCAATAAGGTACACTTGAACGACAGGGTTTACAGGTGGTGGGCTTACCTGCAAACTTTTACCTTTGACATTATGTACCGGGAGGGTAAACGAATGACCCACGTAGATTTCTTTCCGCGAAATCCCGTAGACTTAGGTCGCGGTACGTTCAGCAAAATTGCAGAGAAAGAAATTAACCTAACCGAAATCTCCGACGATTGGCTACTAGCGGAACAACGTCGCGACACACAAATTTCGGAGATCGTCAATAAATTACAGAACGAAGAGCTCGCGGAAGACGTCGCGAATACGTATGAGTTACGGTCCGGCACTCTTCATCGTAGAATACAGAGAAAAAGTAGGACTCTCTGCCTGCCCATCGTGCCGAGGGGGTTTAGGTGGTCTGTTATTAACCATGTGCACCAGTCCATTATGCACTTAGGTTGGGATAAAACGCTTGAGAAACTGTACGAGTATTATTGGTTCGAAGGAATGGCGAAGTATGTTCGCAAATTCGTAGAGAACTGTCATGCTTGTCGAGTTTCAAAGGCAAGTTCGGGTCGAGTACAAGCCGAATTACACCCCATACCTAAGACCAGCATACCTTGGCACACGGTTCATATGGACATAACGGGCAAACTAAGCGGCAAGAACGATTCGAAGGAATACGTCATTGTGTTGGTCGACGCCTTCACCAAGTTCGTATACTTGCATCATACCCGTAAGATAGATTCCATTAACACCATTAAAGCGCTTAAGTCCGCTATATTTTTGTTCGGCAGTCCCTGCCGGGTAATAGCGGATCAGGGAAGATGTTTTACGGGCAAAGAATTTCGAGACTTTTGTCAAGATAAATACATTAAACTCCATTTAATTGCGACCGGAGCTAGTAGGGCCAACGGACAGGTAGAGCGTGTTATGAGTACGCTAATAAACATGTTCACAACAATAGAAACCACTGGGCGGTCCTGGCAGGACGCGATCGGGGAAATACAACTGGCCTTAAATTGTACCACCAACCGCGTGACTAAGTCAAGCCCGTTGGAACTATTAATCGGTAGAACAGCGAGACCCTACGGCTTATCCCTACCCGACAATATCGAAGAAAGAGAAGTAAATATCTCCCATGTAAGACAGCAGGCGATAAAGAATATAGAAGCAAGCGCCAAATACGATAAAGATAAGTTCGATGAAAACAAAGCTAAAATAACTAGGTTCAACCTTGGCGATTTCGTGTTACGCAAAAACGAGGAAAGGAACCAGACGAAGTTAGATCCGAAATTCAGGGGTTCGTTCGAGATAGCAGAGATTTTGGAAGGAGATAGGTATACCTTAAAAACTCTAGACGGAAAACGATCATATAAGGACAGACATGACAGACTGAGAAAGATGCCGGAAGGCTGCGTCCCTGCTGAGTTGGACGTCTGCGGTGATGACGACGACGGTGATAATATCGATGCAAGTACACCGACCTCAAAGGATCACTAACATTGCGTTGTAGTTGTAGTATATATCCACAGTGACGTTTTGCACATACGCAATATATCCACTGTGATGTCTCGTATATCTGTAATATATCCACAGTGACGTTTTGCACATACGCAATATATCCACTGTGATGTCTCATGTATCTGTAATATATCCACAGTGACGTTTTGCACATACGCAATATATCCACTGTGATGTCTCATGTATCTGTAATATATCCACAGTGACGTTTTGCACATACGCAATATATCCACTGTGATGTCTCATGTATCTGTAATATATCCACAGTGACGTTTTGCACATACGCAATATATCCACTGTGATGTCTCATGTATCTGTAATATATCCACAGTGACGTTTTGCACATACGCAATATATCCACTGTGATGTCTCATGTATCTGTAATATATCCACAGTGACGTTTTGCACATACGCAATATATCCACTGTGATGTCTCATATATCTGTAATATATCCACAGTGACGTTTTGCACATACGCAATATATCCACTGTGATGTCTCATACATCTGTAATATATCCACAGTGACGTTTTGCACATACGCAATATATCCACTGTGATGCCTCATACATCTGTAACATACCCACAGTGATACACCCAACGCAGTAACATGATCCAACAAACTGAGAATCTTCGGTGTACGAAATCGAAATGATCTGCCGTGTCATTACGGTCTGACTAGTAACTCACAGAACGCAACTAGCTCTTTAAACACAAATTATAGCGCTACTAATTCGAGCCCTCTTTCATTTCCTTGCATGTCAAACCTCCGAACAAAACCTCGTTGTTGAAATGGACCCTTGACTTTCTTGGACACTTAGTTAAATTGTAAATAATGTCAGTTGCATCGAAGCTAATGTAAGAAAACACGATATTTTAGCCACACACGAGGACGTGTGATAGTCAGGATGGCCGTGTCGGAGATGAAAGGACACCGGAACCTTCGGATAGCCCCGCAACATTGCAATCTAAAGTCTACTATAACTGTAACTAAACTATTGTAGTTATTCAATCCGATTGTAATTGTTCGAGATTAGTGACGGTGAGCTTTGGCTCGAGGCGACAGTCTGTCGCCCAACGTAGCCGCGGTCAAGGGATGAACGCTTTGCCCAACAAACATATGGAATAATTCTATAGCTCTCCTTAAAAGAAATATTCGTGGCGACACGTGACAGTAAACATTCCAACGGTTTCTGTCCCGTAGCTCGCCACACGCTGACCCTATTCTTCGAGTAAGATGATTACCAGATGTCAATGCGTCTCCGCAGTACATGTTCGGCTAGCCCGAGGGCCCGTAATAAATCTTACGGTTTAGTTAACTAAAGTCCTTCAAACAGACATACAGTCTTTGTCCCAACTACGGGAAGATAGGGGAGACATATTTTTCAACGAACGACGTCTCCCACTAGCAACTTTCCCTCGAGGGCGGCTAGCATCCTTTTCTAACCACCGATATGGAGATTGACCAATTAGCAGCAACGTCAATTTCCCTTATTTCCTAAACGAAGGCTTTCCTCGACGAATCCGATGATCTTGTGTCCTTAGACACACCCCAGTATAGTTTTCCTCTGTGGAATCATCGGGACGGGACGCGCATTCTTTGACGCGCTCCCGTCGACTAAAGAGTAACGTCTTTACGCTCAGTAATTATCGTTTACGAGTCAGACTTAGATTCAGCGAGAACGCCTATCTGTCATCCCGTTGACCGCGGATTCGTCATTGAACCTGAGATCACTGTCACTAGTGTCGCGGACGTCTCACCGCCGTGATAGATTGTCAAACCTGTGTTATTCATACCTGTGTCAATAAATCGTATCTTCGCTACACCGCAACGATGGCTACCTTCAATGAAGACTCCTCAAACACCGACAACCCTATCCCCACTGCTTCTCCGACATATATATATATATATGTCGGAGATGAAAGGAAAGCCGAAGCCCTTCCTTGGAAATTTTGGGAACATCCTCTATTACCTTAGCCTAGATTTTATTATAGTTGTAATTGTTTAAGATTTGTAATAAGCGAGATTGGGTTCGAGGTGACAATCGGTCGCTGAACGTAGCCACGGTCACGGGATGGATGTTTTATCTAACGGAGGTCTGGAGTGGTTGTATGTGTTTTCCGAGAAATGTGGTTGTGGCGGCATGCGGCCTCGAGAGCGGGCCGAGCCACGTGTGATGTTGCCTCGGAGGTGCCGATGCAATGGGACATACATTGTATTTAGTAACCAAAACTCCAGGCAGAAACTGCCTAGCAACGGCGTTTGGAACTTTCTCGATGCTTCCAACGAGTGTGCCTAGCAACGGCGTTTGGAACCTTCTCGATGCTTCCAAACGGGTATAGAAAACAAAATGCAATCGTACAGGGAGAAAAATCTCCACGAGGCTGGCATTTCTTGCGATTGCCTTGGAGAGTGATACATCGAGCGTTTTCGAGGATCGCATTTGCGTCTAAGTTAGTTTCGCTTAGTAAGGAGTTATCCCGGTGACCGTGGATTCGTTTGAACTCAAACATTGCTAATAGTATTATTTAATTTAATTATTCGTAGATCGTATTATTCATTAGGCTTAGTGTTTGTTAGACTTATTATTAGTTGTACTTATTATTTGTTAAGCTTAGTGATAGACCTGTATATACGTGTAAATAAAATCTCGGCTTTGTGAAACGATGGCTAGTCCACATGAAGAGTCGTCGCGCGCCCAAAATTCGAATCCTGATCCGACATCAGAAGTGGGATCAGAACCGTTTAAAGTGCTACAAGAGCAAATGGACCTTATGCGCGAGTTAATTCAGACGCTAGCGCACAAACCGGGGGAGCAACGACCGAGTACGGAATCTAAGGATGCAACGTTACCACGTTTTGACCCCGAAGGCGCGGGCGCCGATCCATCCGCGTGGTGCTCTCATGCTGATCTGATTTTGAAAGACCACCCGATGCAAGAGAATGCGTTACTTTCCGCTCTAAATCGCGCCCTAAGGGGTTCTGCTGCGCATTGGCTTTCACAAATGGTGCGCGGTGGAAAGCTTACCTGGCCAACGTTTAAGGAACAATTTCTTTCGCGTTTTGGTGGCAGAGAGACAGCCGCTTCGGCGTTAATAAGGATATCCAGAGAACGACCGTCGGAGACTGAATCTCCGGGAGCGTACGGTAGTCGCCTCCGCTCCATGCTGCAGATGAAGTTGCAAGATCTAACGATGCCCGAAGTGGTCAATGCCCTCGCCCTTTATATGCTGAGTTCACAAGATCGACGCTTTCGGCGACTAACGCTCGCGAATAATATCAGGACGGAGGACCAATTTCATGATGAAATGAGGATTCTCCCTTACAACGATCAGCCGACATTTTCGCCAAGAAATTCACTAAGGGAACCTGAAGCTAAACGCAGCAGGCTATCAGTTCCTCGGATTAAGTGCTACCGCTGTGGTGCTCACGGACATAGGAGAACGGAGTGTCGCCTGCAAACACAAACGGGGAAGGAGCAGGATATACGAAACCCGAAGGAAAAACGACCAGCCGCATCGTCGAAGGTGACCTGCTTCAAATGCCACGAGGAGGGACATATCGCGCCTAATTGCCCATCATCGCGGAAAAGAAACTACGATTCCATTGACGAACGCCGGATCGACTCCTGTGTAGTAGAAGCTCCGGCTGGTAGATTAAGCCATCTGGGTGAGTCGTATCCATTTTACTTTGATTCTGGGGCCGAGTGTTCGTTAATCAAAGAGTCCCTAGCCTCGAAATTTTCGGGCAAAAGAATAACCGATGTGGTAGTGATGCGGGGGATCGGGAATACTTGTATTAAGAGTACACTTCAGATTTTGTCCACTGTTCGTATTAACGATCTTACATTGGAGATAGTTTTTCATGTCCTTGCTGACGATTACCTAAAATACGACATCATGATTGGTCGCGAGATTTTGAGCCAGGGATTCGACGTAAATATCGCGCAAGATAGCCTCGTTATTTGTAAAACAAAGGTCGTTAACGCTTGTGGTAAAGTCGCAGAAGATGCGGTCAACATTAACGAGGTTGACACTGATGTGATCGGTAACTATAAAGATCGATTAATCTCTGTTCTCGAAAAATTCAAAGAATCATTCATTACGGGTTTCCCGCGTACTCGCGTCAGTACGGGCCAGTTGGAAATACGGCTAATCGATCCCAACGTCACCGTGCAGAGAAGCCCTTACAGGCTTAGCGTGGAAGAGCGAAGAATAGTACGCGAGAGGATAGACGAGTTAATTAAAGCACAAATTGTAAAACCTAGTAATTCGCCGTTCGCGAGCCCTATAATACTCGTGAAGAAGAAGGACGGCTCAGACAGATTGTGCGTAGACTTTCGAGCGCTGAATAAAAATACGGTCGCGGATCGGTATCCCTTACCCCTTATTGCTGACCAAATCGCGAGATTGCAGAGTGCGAGATACTTCATTAGCCTGGACATGGCTAGCGGATTTCACCAGATCCCCATTCACCCTAACTCGACGGAATATACTGCGTTCGTTACCCCCGACGGTCAATACGAATACGTGACGATGCCGTTTGGGTTGAAAAATGCACCAGCCGTTTTCCAGAGAGCCATTTTCAAGGCCTTAGGCGACCTCGCTTATTCGTATGTCGTTGTTTATTTGGACGACGTTCTAATAATCGCCGACTCAATAGATCAAGCTCTAGAAAGGTTGCACACTGTACTAAACACTCTCGTAAACGCCGGATTTTCTTTCAATTTCGCTAAATGTTCTTTTCTGAACACGTCGGTACTTTATTTGGGATATGTAATTCGTAACGGAGAAGTTCGTCCAAACCCGGGAAAAATACAAGCTTTGAATTCTTTACCTGCACCGTCGACCGTCACACAGCTTAGGCAGTTTATAGGTTTGGCCTCTTACTTCCCAAAATTTATTCCTAAATTTTCGCAAGTGATGAAACCCTTGTACGCACTCACTTCTAGTAACAAGCACATAACTTGGACGGACAGGCACGAAAAGATAAGACAACAGATAATTTCCGTTCTGACCGACGCGCCGGTGTTAATGATATTTGATCCCAATCGGCCCATAGAGCTACATACCGACGCTAGTTCGGAGGAGTATGGAGCTATTTTAATGCATAGAGTCGAAAAGGAAAACAGAGTCATCGAATATTATAGTAAAAGGACCAGTCCCGCGGAATCTAGGTATCATTCGTACGAACTGGAGACACTAGCAGTAGTAAGCGCCGTTAAGCATTTCCGACACTACTTACATGGACGGAAATTCTTAGTAGTTACGGACTGTAATTCTTTGAAAGCCTCCAGCAACAAAGTAAACTTAAACGACCGGGTTTATAGGTGGTGGGCTTATTTGCAAACATTCGATTTTGACATCATGTATCGAGAGGGTAAACGAATGGCCCACGTAGATTTCTTTTCGCGAAACCCCGTAGACTTGAATCGCCGTATGATAGACAAGGTCGCAGAGAAAGAGATTAATCTGGCCGAGATCTCCGAAGACTGGCTATTAGCGGAACAACGTCGCGATCCGCAAATCTCCGAAATCGTTAATAAATTACAGAACGAAGAGCTCGCGGAAGATATCGCGAATACCTACGAACTGCGATCCGGTACACTTTACCGTAAAGTACAACGAAAGGGCAGAACCCTTTGCTTACCCATTGTTCCGAGAGGGTTTAGATGGTCCGTCATCAACCATGTGCATCAGTCAATTATGCACTTAGGATGGGATAAAACGCTCGAGAAGCTCTATGAGTATTATTGGTTCGAGGGAATGGCGAAGTATGTTCGCAAGTTTGTCGAGAACTGCCATGCTTGTAGAGTTTCGAAGGCTAGTTCAGGTAAAATACAGGCTGAACTGCATCCTATACCTAAGACCGGCATACCGTGGCATACGGTGCATATGGACATAACGGGCAAGCTGAGTGGCAAGAATGACTCGAAAGAGTATGTCGTCGTCTTGATCGATGCCTTTACGAAATTCGTGCACTTATATCACACACGCAAATTGGATTCGCTCAGCGTTATCAAGGCACTTAAGTCCGCCGTGTTTTTGTTCGGTAGTCCCTGTCGGATAATAGCAGATCAGGGTAGATGTTTCACGGGCCGGGAGTTTCAAGAATTCTGTGCAAGCAAACAAATCAAAGTTCATTTGATCGCGACCGGTGCAAGTAGGGCCAATGGGCAAGTAGAGCGTGTTATGAGCACGTTAAAAAATATGTTCACAACGGTAGAAACGACCGGGCGTTCATGGCAAGACGCGATCGGGGAGATGCAATTGGCTTTGAATTGCACCATCAACCGCGTAACCAAATCGAGTCCTTTAGAGTTATTGATTGGTAGAGCAGCAAGACCGTATGACTTATTACTACCTGATAACATCGAGGAAAAAGAAATAGATATCTCCAGTGTAAGACAACAGGCAATAAAAGAGATGGAAACTAGTGCTAGGTATGACAAAGAGAGATTCGATAAAACCAAAGCTAAAGTAGTTAGGTTTAATCCTGGTGATTTGGTACTACGCCAAAATGAAGAAAGGAACCAGACAAAATTGGATCCAAAATTCAGGGGTCCGTTTGTGATATCGGAGGTCCTGGGAGGAGACCGATATACCTTGAAAACACTGGATGGGAAAAGGTCATACAAGTACAGTCATGACAGGTTAAGGAAAATGCCGGATAGTCGCATTCCTGCGGAGTTGGATGTCTGTTGTGATGACGAGAACAGTGACCATGGCGATGTGAGTACCCCGATCCCAGAGGATCGTAGAATTATATGAGCCCAGGTGCGGCCATGGGACGGAGTTCAGTGCGGTCAGGCACTGGGAGTGACGATGTCACGAAGCTGGGAGCCGGTTTAGTACCGACAGCGACGATGTCACGAAGCTGGGAGCCGGTTTAGTACCGACAGCGACGATGTCACGAAGCTGGGAGCCGGTTTAGTACCGACAGCGACGATGTCACGAAGCTGGGAGCCGGTTTAGTACCGACAGCGACAATGCCACGAGGTTGGAGCTGGTTTAGTACCGATAGCGACAATGTCACGAGGTTGGAGCTGGTCTAGTACCGACAGCGACAATGTCACGGATTTGGAGCTGGTCTAGTACCGACAGCGACGATGTCACGAAGCTGGAGCTGGTCTAGTACCGACAGTGACAATGTCACGAGGCTGGAGGCGGTCTAGTGTTGACAGCGATCGTGTTACGAAGCTGGTTATGTAACGAACTTTGAGAGTATGTGCGATTCGAAGGATGAGACCCATTTGGGTGTGAAATCGAGAATGGTCCGTCATATCATTACGACCCGACTGAAAGCACGCAGAATGCAACTGGCACTTTGAATGCTAATCACAATGACACTAATCTTGTTTCCTTTTGTTTTGTTAACGAAGGTACACCCGAGGACGTGTGATAGTCAGGATGGCCGTGTCGGAGATGAAAGGAAAGCCGAAGCCCTTCCTTGGAAATTTTGGGAACATCCTCTAGTACCTTAGCCTAGATTTTATTATAGTTGTAATTGTTTAAGATTTGTAATAAGCGAGATTGGGTTCGAGGTGACAATCGGTCGCTGAACGTAGCCACGGTCACGGGATGGATGTTTTATCTAACGGAGGTCTGGAGTGGTTGTATGTGTTTTCCGAGAAGTGTGGTTGTGGCGGCATGCGGCCTCGAGAGCGGGCCGAGCCACGTGTGATGTTGCCTCGGAGGTGCCGATGCAATGGGACATACATTGTATTTAGTAACCAAAACTCCAGGCAGAAACTGCCTAGCAACGGCGTTTGGAACTCTCTCGATGCTTCCAACGAGTGTGCCTAGCAACGGCGTTTGGAACCTTCTCGATGCTTCCAAACGGGTATAGAAAACAAAATGCAATCGTACAGGGAGAAAAATCTCCACGAGGCTGGCATTTCTTGCGATTGCCTTGGAGAGTGATACATCGAGCGTTTTCGAGGATCGCATTTGCGTCTAAGTTAGTTTCGCTTAGTAAGGAGTTATCCCGGTGACCGTGGATTCGTTTGAACTCAAACATTGCTAATAGTATTATTTAATTTAATTATTCGTAGATCGTATTATTCATTAGGCTTAGTGTTTGTTAGACTTATTATTAGTTGTACTTATTATTTGTTAAGCTTAGTGATAGACCTGTATATACGTGTAAATAAAATCTCGGCTTTGTGAAACGATGGCTAGTCCACATGAAGAGTCGTCGCGCGCCCAAAATTCGAATCCTGATCCGACATATATATATAGATGAAATGAAAAACCGGAGCCTTCCCTATGCAATTTTGAGGAGGCCTTTTAGTGCTTTGGCCTAGATTTTATCATAACTGTAATTAAGTAATTGTCATCTGTAATTGTTTGACATTTGTGAAAAGCGAAAGTGGGTTCGAGGTGACAACTGGTCGCTGAACATAGCCACGGTCACGGGATAAACGTTTTGCTTGATGAAGACAGAAATTGCCTAGTATCGGCGTTTGGATCTTTCTCGATATTACCAAGGAGTATATAACAAACCTTTGACAGATATTGCCTAGCAACAACGATTGGAACCTTCTCGATGTTTCCAGCGAGAATATAACAAACAAATGCAGTCGTATTACGAAAAAGATTTTAATCAGAGAGGCATTCGTGTGGTCGCCTTGGAAAGTGATACATCGAGTAATTTTTCCGTGTGATTCAGCAAACGTATTTTTGTGTTATAAAATTGTTTAAAGTTTTCCCGTTGACCGTGTATTCGTTTGAACCCCGGATCATTGTTTATAGCGTAAATTAAATTCAATATTTGTAAATTTATCAATCGTTAATTTTCATTATTCGTTAAAATTAGTAAATCGTAAGATATATTATTCGTTTCTTTTATTGTTCGATAAAACTTATTATTCTTTAATCTAATTAATAATTTAATTTATCATTTGTTAATCAATCATATCATTTACAAAATTCATTATTCATAATATTTGTAAAACCTTGTTTATTCGTGTAAATATATTCTCTGTTTTGTAAAACAATGGCTAATTCAAACGAAGAATCGTTACGCGCCTTAAATCCTAATGTTAACCCGACATATATATATATGACTGTACATAATACATTATAGAATAACATAGTATATAATTTTATATTTTAAAAATATGAGGTATACTATTTAAGATTGTCATCGATTTAAAATCAAAGTATGAAAAGGATACCCCGGAGAGAGTAAAACACAGAATCATTCTAACTAAACATTCAGATCGTACCGACACCTAGGTATCGTCTTACAATTAAGTCTCGGTCTCGAATGGATTAAAATGAAATACATACTTGCAGCTTCAACATCTTCAATATCGAGGAGATTCAAACTTTACAAATAAATGTAAATTGCGATGTAAAACAAAGCGATGTAAAAAGGGAAAAAGGAGGAAAGAAGGAACAGGGAAGCAAAGAGAAGAAACGAATTTTTCATTTTCTCTTGCCAGGAATATAAGATGCTAAGTAATCTTCCTAAGTAATCTCCTCCAGCTTTTTCTAGTTTGCTCAATAATTATTAGTACATGTTAGGAAAACAAATAGAATTTTTGTTCTCAAGCGAGGTATAATTTAAATTTTGTATGTACACAAAAATGTTAAATATCTGTAATAAACATGGTATAATCAATTTTTTTACATAAAATTATATTGTATAGGCTATTGTTATTTAAACATTTTAAATTGGATGAAGAAAAAAAATGACGCAAATAAAACGTAGGACATTTTAATTAAAGAGACTAATATAGAGATTTATCTACTTAACTGTGATTAAATCATCTCCACTTAACGCTCTACCTCTTCTATTAATTATGCTTCGTTAAACTATGATTACAGAGGATGGGTTTTTTGATAAAATGACATTCTGACAAATATATATAGATCGATATATATAGATATAGATAGACAAATATATAGATTCTTACAACAGTAGTTATGAATGAACAGTAGTTATTGTATCAATTCCGTTCTTCAGAAGCTTCATTTGTGAAAAGACAATTCGCCAGAATATGGATTCACTGTAGTTATAGCTATAGGATTTCAATCTAGTTGACAGACTTGCTTTACGTAGAGAATATCTGTCTCTTGTTCTACCTTATCGCGATTCTCTCCTCATCTTATACGCTTTGTCGAGTGTCACGTAATTTTTGGGTTGGTTGGTGAAAATAAAATATAGTTGAGTCGTAACACAACTATTAACTTGGTTTTAATCAACCTTTATTATGAATTCAGCAATCACAATGTAACACGCACTGAGTTAACATAAATCACAATTCACTCCAACCACGTTATGTAAGACTTAGTTACAACAATACATTAAGTACGCGACTTATAAGAGTAGAGACCGACATAGATATGTTGACTATTCTAAGGATACAGAATAAGTGAAGTTTTACTGACGATACTGTGTCTGAGGAAAGCTAGGGGTGGGTGTGTCTAAGGACACGGGACTATCGGATTTGTTGATGACAATTTTGGTTAAGGAAGTGAGGGCAGTAGACACCATCTCCGATTGGATAATAGGACGGTTGGTAGACCAGGAAGGGTTTTAGCCGCCCTCGCGAGAAAGTTGCCAACGGAACATACCAGATGTGGAGAAAACCAACTTTCTAAGCTAACACGTGGTAGACAATAAACGTAAAGGGAAATTTAAGACAGGAAATACTCGCTTGGTCCGAAGGACCTTAACTATAAAAATGCCAAGGCCCCTGGTGGGCACTTAAGACTATTGAGGGTGCGCGCCAAGGATATGCAGACATCTGGGTGCCATCCTGTCCGTGGTGTGTGGCCTGGTCTCTGATATGAATTGACGTTACACGAGCAAAGTAATATTGGCATATATCTCGGCTCTGGTTACAATCATTAGTTTCCGCCTAAACGGTTAGAATCACATAGCTCGCGCTCTACTCTCGTTTATTCAACATTCAGGCCATATGGTCGCATGCGACGAGTTTTATGTTAATTCCGACCGATTACGATACCTTTCTTTCGTTTACAAGGAACGACGAGACTGGCAGTTGCGTGATTTCCAATGCAAAAGCCGCGATATCTGCACGATAACCTAACCTCAACCGATTTTGTTGTACTATTCTTATGTGGACTTCGTTTGTACCACTTTCGTAACAAAAATAGAATACGTAGAACACAGCATTCCGTTATGCGATATTGTCGATTCATAACATCCGAAAAATCAGAGATAATTATTTCCCTACAGTTGTACATTTGTGTGAAAAATTACGAACGTAAAGTTGTTTGGTGCATGCACAGTCCTCCCCTCCCCTGCATTTGCGTGGACATGCTAGAAAGATTCACTTTTCCACGGTGAAACTGTATGTATTATAATTTCATTTTTACAAAGGTCGAACATCCTACTATGCATAAATTTAATATTAATATAAGCAGGTTTCGTGTTAAGTATTACATCTGACGTATAAGCACACGTGTGTACGAGCCTTGGTTTTAAATGTCTTATAGTAGACACCGAAAAGATTATTCAGTTGGATATCTGACTCAACATCAATATTTTACTAGGAGATAACATGTTAAGAACACGTTGGTGGATGGCATGGGAGATGATGAATGAAGACATACTTCTGTGAGATACATAAAATAGTAGTCAGAACGTATTTTGGCGCTTGGGGACAGCAACAGCTTTTTTTTTTTTTTATTTATTTGTTGGAATTACAATCAATTCTCGCGTTGAGAATTTTCAGTAATTTTTCTGGCGTGGCGCAGTGACATGGCTGTTTATTTACAATAAGTTAATACTTATTATAGATAGGTATAATTTATAAGTATTATAAGTAAGTGCATATGCTTAATTTGGATAATTAAATGAATCTAACGTTTAGGTCTAGCGGGTAGTGCCTCTTCAGCCTGCGAATCTGGTCCGTCGTATCGAGTAGTCCAGTGATTAGGGGGTTTCGGTGTTTCTTGACTCTTTTGCTATATCTGTCGCTATATTTTGCTATTTCCTCTTTGACTGTAGGTATCTTGAGGCCGCGATGGATGGTTTCGTTGGTAACATACCAAGGTGCGTCTATTAAGGCTCTTAGCGTTTTCGATTGGCATCGTTGTAGTATTTCGATGTTGGAGTTACTTGCTGTTCCCCATCGCTTCCTATATCCCTATATTCCGTACTTGCTTCGCTTGGTACTTTTATAATTTTCGTAGTTACAATAAAAAATTTAATTCTTAACAGATTAAAGATTTAACCTCTTGCTTTATAGTGTACAATAATTTTTTTCTTTTTCTTTTTTTTTTTTTTTTTTTTTTTTTGTATAGGTTATGTGATCCATAGTTTGAGTAACTAGTACATATATATAATTACGTGACAAGCTTTCATTTCAATCTATATTTGAGATTAATATTTTATCAGTTTCTGTTCGTAGCAACATCGAAGTAGTCCATAAGTTTGAAGAGTATAATTAAGGAAGTTATGAAGCAAGAGGTTAAGGACAAATTCTGAAAGAGGTTATGTACAACTCAGTAGTACTGCTTTACATTACTTTGCGAATTACTTTTCAAGCATAAAAATAGTTTAACAGCCACTTATAGTTACTTCCTTACCATTACATTCATTAAATTCGTTTGATTTTGTAAACAAAATAACCACGCTGACCAGTCTCTTATTTAAAATAGAATTATTTTGTCATATATCCAACAGTTTACTTTCTCTTCGCTTTGTCTCGTATTACGACTTTATAACGGTGTTTCTTTAAACTTTAAACGATCGTAATAAATGTATTTACGGACGATGACTGATATCTGGTCTGTCTTAAAGTTTCAACTAATTAGTGCCCCGTTACTTTGGACGTTATGAAATGTTGTATAACCAAAGACTTATCTTCTCTTTTGGTAGTTGCATAAGAGAAGACTGAGCCATTGAAACGCTCGAATAGATTAGCTGATTCGCTTAACGTATTTTTACTTCCGACGAGCTAAACACAAGAGCAGAAAGCACTTAAGGAATAATACAGAAACGTCAAACGTATACAGAAATATATTTCGTAAAAGCATTAGTACGTAACATGTCTTTATAATTCTATTTATGTATAGTAAAATGGCTTGTTTCCATTTTCATGAATTATAACTGACATTTCAAGGCATTCATGTAGATATGTAACTCTCGTTAATTAATAATTTAACAATGCGTCATGAAACGTATCATTTTCGTTTCTTCCTTTGTTTCGTTATACACAGGAACGAATTTGTAAATAAAGATGTATAATCAACGATAACATATGACAGCGAGTATAATAACTGTCAGCAAAGGAAGAGGTCGGTAAAATGATTGTGGTTGATCTCAGTGTATCGGTAAATAAGCTTCGACAGACGTTGCCGGGGGACTCGGTGTCGGTGAAACCGCGTCGATGAAATGATTGTCAGTGATTTAAAGATAACCCAATTTATTGATCTGTCTCCCCTTCATGGCGTTGTACGTCTCTCTATAAAACATATTCTACCTCGGAGGGCTGAAAAATTTAACTTGGTCTCACTGGACTGGACTGTAAGTAAGAAAATTGAAATGCAAAATCCACGTGTGAGCGCAACGGTTTAGATGGAAAGTTCGATAGGACAATTATGTATATTAGCCTGAAAGAAAGCTCGTGGCTTCGCACGCAACACGTAATTTCCCTCGCTGAAATAATCCTATTACAACGATACGATTTAAAATTTTCCTTAACAGACCTCGCAATGTAATTCTTCATCTACAATTTTTTATTCGGCCTGAAACAAGAGACTTTCGAAGCCTTATAGAGTCTCGCGAATCTAAAAGTCAGGTTTCAACGTATTTTCGCGTCTTATTCTATAATACTGAAGACATTAAAGGTGTTAACGATTATTGTCTCACTATGTACGTACATCAAACGAGTACTTACGTAAGAGACGAATGGAAATGGAAACAGCCGAGAATAATTGAAGATAATTTGAATACGTTCCAGGCTATAATACAATTTCTCGTGAACCGTAATTGATTCGCAGAAGGGAATTGCTGCTTCTCACGACTAGCAAAGTGTTTCGCAAAAAAAAAAAAAGAAAAGAAAAATGGTATCGGAAGGATAGAAAAAAAGCGGTGGCCTACATCAAGCAATCTTCATGCCGATAATGCATTTATTATTCAGTTCGTTCATTTTCTATCGCGTAACAGACACTGGGATAACTGACAGAACGAGCGTATAAATCTTGCATCTCTCAACCTGACTTCTCCCAATTCGTATACTTCCATCCTTCGTATAAGTGACAATGAATCAGAAGAGTTTCATAGCAATATTGAACAACATACAGTCAACTACAACACCATTAGATACATCCACCATACAGTCAACTACAACACCATTAGATAACAGCAATACAATAGATTATAATTTTCTACGTGTCATTGATTCATCGTCATCATTTTCCATTTTTTTAGCATATGTAAAAACGTCTCTGACGTAATCTTACCTCGCTCTTTGAGTACAAAAATCCATTCAAATGAAACAAAGGGAAAAGAAATAAGAAAACAAACACTCACATACGAATCTTCATTACATAACTGTATGTACTTCTCGAGGTATAATTACTCAGACACGTTACAGCGTACCTTCTTCGTTCCCTGATGGCTGATGTTGATCGTTGACGTTTATAATGAAAGAATTTCGTCAACGGCGCCATCTGGATCCCTGTTGAAAAATTAAAATAGCCGCAACAGCACCATTAAGCTCATCACCCAGAGTAGCTTTTGTGGCTGAGTCGTGGAGGAATTATTATCATCAACGACATAAACTTTACCAGTTCCGGTAATGTTCTTCAGATGGTCCAGGCATTCGAACTCGCAACATCGCTTTCCAAGACGGAATTTCTTGCATGTCTGTAGTAAAAAGAAATCGAATCTGGTCCGTCGTATCGAGTAGTCCAGTGATTAGCGGGTTTCGGTGTTTCTTGACTCTTTTGCTATATCTGTCGCTATATTTTGCTATTTCCTCTTTGACTGTAGGTATCTTGAGGTCGCGATGGATGGTTTCGTTGGTAACATACCAAGGTGCGTCTATTAAGGCTCTTAGCGTTTTCGATTGGAATCGTTGTAGTATTTCGATGTTGGAGTTACTTGGACAGCAACAGCTGGTGATACTGTCATACACCTCCATTTATAAACTTTCGAAAATCGATGTGACCTTCAAACTTTAGTGTATTCTGTTTCACAGCACAAAATGTTTCCGAAACGTACGTTTATTGTTACAATGAACTTGACTAATGGCTCTGAAATACTATCCTTGAAAAAACAATGGGGGAATTGGAGCAAAAAAAGAAGGAAATAAACAAAGACCTTGTTGGTTCGTAAAAATAAAATATGCTACAGGAAAAACTTTTTCCAACGGATTGAGATGCGACAAGCTATGACGCGAATCGAGCGTTTGTCTACAGGAGCGCATTTTCGGTGGATATATATGTCGGAATGACATTGGGGATAGGGTTGTCGGTGTTTGAGGAGTCTTCATTGAAGGTAGCCATCGTTGCGGTGTAACGAAGATACGATTTATTGACACAGGTATGAATAACACAGGTTTGACAATCTACCACGGCGGTGAGACGTCCGCGACACTAGTGACAGTGGTCTCTGGTTCAATAACGAATCCGCGGCCAACGGGATGACAGATGGGCGTTCTCGCTGAATCTAAGTCTGACTCGTAAAAATAATTGCTGAGCGTAAAAACGTTACTCTTTGGTCGACGGGAGCGCATAAAAGAATGCCCGTCCCGTCCCGATGATGCCACAGAGGAAAACTATAATGGGGTGTGTCTAAGGACACGAGATCATCGGATTCGTCGAGAAAAGCCTTCGTTCAGAAAGTAAGGGAAATTGGCGTTGCTGCTAATTGGTCAACCTCCATATCGGTGGTTAGAAAAAGATGCTAGCCGCCCTCGAGGGAAAGTTGCTAGTGGGAGACGCCGCTCGTTGAAAAATATGTCTCCCCTATCTTCCCGTAGTTGGGACAAAGACTGTTCGTCTGTTTGAAGGACTTTAGTTAACTAAACCTTAAGATTTATAACGGGCCTTCGGGCTAGCCGAACATGTACTGCGGAGACGCATCGACATCTGGCAATCATCTTACTCGAAGAATAGGGTCTGCGTGTGGCGAGCCACGGGACAGAAACCGTTGGAATGTTTACTGTCGCGTGTCGCCACGAATTTTTCTTTTAAGGAGAGCTATAGAATTACTCCATACCTTTGTTAGGCAAAGCGTTCATCCCTTGACCGCGGCTACGTTGGGCGACAGACTGTCACCTCGAGCCAAAGCTCACCGTCACTAATCTCGAACAATTACAATCGGATTGAATAACTACAATAGTTTAGTTACAGTTATAGTAGACTTTAGATTGCAATGTTGCGGGGCTATCCAAAGGTTCCGGTGTCCTTTCATCTCCGACATATAGATATACATGTATATGTGACGAAATATACTAAAGCAATATTGACCCTTTGTCGCTGAAAGTATCAAACTACAAAACTTTCTTTCAAATTTTCAGAATAAGGAAATCAGGATCATGATAAATAATTGGAACATAATTAAAAATAATATATCTTCTCTATAAGATAATGAATACATTGGTTCATTTAATTTTTATGGATATTCAAACGCTTCTGTGAAATAAAACGTCAAGATTATAGAGTATAAAATTCATAGCTATGAAATAACTAAAACTCTGATGTATTATTAAAAATATACGTTATGTTGTATGTAGTGATACATACAAAGATTACATGTACAAACCCATAATTAACACAATGCTACCGCAACCATTCTGCAATCTACCTTGCCCAAAACACTCTTCCAGTCACCTCCAAACTCTTCAATTCTCTCCACCTAACCACCCACAAACCATTCACAAACGTGCAATTCTCGACAAAAGAAGAACTTATCGTCAGTTGTCCTTAACATCTCGTTCATTCATTTGGTCCCTATCCCCCTATTTCCTCCCACTGCGATGATCGCACTACATTTTGCCACGTCTCTATTCTATTCTCTGGATGATCTGAATTCTCGAGCAATCGAGTGACGATTGATCTGTACAATTGACCGATTTCTTTTTACTACAGACATGCAAGAAATACCGTGTTGGAGAGCGATGTTGCGAGTTCGAGTGCCTGGACCATCTGAAGAACGTTACCGGAACTGGTATAGTTTATGTCGTTGATGATAAGAATTCCTCCACGACTCAGCAACAAGAGCTACTCTGGGTAATGAGCTTAATGGTGCTGTTGCGGTTATTTTAATTTTTCAACAAGGATCCAGATGGCGCCGTTGACGAAATTCTTTCATTATAAACGTCAACGATCAACATCAGCCATCAGGGAACAAAGAAGGTACGCTGTAACGTGTCTGAGTAATTATACCTCGAGGAGTACATACAGTTATGTGATGAAGATTCGTATGTGAGTGTTTGTTTTCTTATTTCTTTCCCCTTTGTTTCATTTGAATGGATTTTTGTACTCAAAGAGCGAGGTAAGATTACGTCAGATACGTTTTTACATATGCTAAAAAAATGGAAAATGATGATGATGAATCAATGACGCGTAGAAAATTATAATCTATTGTATTGCTGTTATCTAATGGTGTTGTAGTTGACTGTATGGTGGATGTATCTAATGGTGTTGTAGTTGACTGTATGTTGTTCAATATTGCTATGAAACTCTTCTGATTCATTGTCACGTATACGAAGGATGGAAGTATACGAATTGGGAGAAGTCAGGTTGAGAGATGCAAAATTTATACGCTCGCTCTGTCAGTTATCCCAGTGTCTGTTACGCGATAGAGAATGAACGAACTGAATAATAAATGCATTATCGGCATGAAGATTGCTTGATGTAGGCCACCGCTTTTTTTCTATCCTTCCGATACCATTTTTCTTTTCTTTTTTTTTTTTTTGCGAAACACTTTGCTAGTCGTGAGAAGCAGCAATTCCCTTCTGCGAATCAATTACGGTTCACGAGAAATTGTAATATAGCCTGGAACGTATTCAAATTATCTTCAATTATTCTCGGCTGTTTCCATTTCCATTCGTCTCTTACGTAAGTACTCGTTTGATGTACGTACATAGTGAGACAATAATCGTTAACACCTTTAATGTCTTCAGTATTATAGAATAAGACGCGAAAATACGTTGAAACCTGACTTTTAGATTCGCGAGACTCTATAAGGCTTCGAAAGTCTCTTGTTTCAGGCCGAATAAAAAATTGTAGATGAAGAATTACATTGCGAGGTCTGTTAAGGAAAATTTTAAATCGTATCGTTGTAATAGGATTATTTCAGCGAGGGAAATTACGTGTTGCGTGCGAAGCCACGAGCTTTCTTTCAGGCTAATATACATAATTGTCCTATCGAACTTTCCATCTAAACCGTTGCGCTCACACGTGGATTTTGCATTTCAATTTTCTTACTTACAGTCCAGTCCAGTGAGACCAAGTTAAATTTTTCAGTCCTCCGAGGTAGAATATGTTTTATAGAGAGACGTACAACGCCATGAAGGGGAGACAGATCAATAAATTGGGTTATCTCTAAATTACTGATGAGGTGGTATGGTGATAGGTGCGTAAGGAACTACTCTTGGTGTTTTTAACGAATAACAGTTTATTAGGACTAATCAACAATCAGAGTTAACAATTAACGGTCAACAATAACATTTAACGGACAACAGGTAACAACTAACAAATAACGATAGACACCGAGATGTCGTTCGTCGCGTTGCTATCGAAAAGGGACCGAGGAGTTACACTTTTAATGACGCAAGCCAGACTGACTCTGCTTTTTGTTTTTCTTCGCGCAGACCTTCCCTTCGTAGCCCATCGATATCCCCACTCGCGTGCATTCATAAGATGTGTCGCCTGTGCTGGCACGAGTATGCTCTTCCGAGAATTCGGCGGAAAGAGTGTGAGGATATCGATGACAGATTGGGCACATCGGTGTTGCGCTTTGGTGGCGTCGCGCTTTGTATCTGGAGCCGTTGAAAAGTTGCGTGGCCCGTGCCGCCACAGTACCCCCTTACCAGTGATAACGCTATATAAATGAAAAGTATATATAAATATTACAGGCAAGGGTGTACATTCGCCGGCTCCTAACGCCTATCCGAGACCCGCCTGAAACCGATCAGGAAATCGAACTCTTCTGCCCGCACGTGTGGTGTGGTGAACTCTTGAGTCCCCTTCGCTTTGTCCGTTTCGGGTACCGGGCGGTATTGTTACATTGCGCTTTTCCGTGCTATGGTGTTCAATATTGTCGTTAAAAAGAAATGCGGGTTTCAATCGGTCTATGGACACTATTACGTTTTTATTGTTTATTTTAACAGTGAAGGTCTTTTTTCCTCGCTCTATAACCTGATACGGCCCGTCGTAGGGTGGTTGTAAGGGGTCTCCGATGGCGTCGCGACGCAGAAATACGTAAGGCGATGTTTCGAGGTCGCGGAACACGAAGGTTCTCTTTTCGCCGTGTCGCGTAATTGGATGAGGCCTGATTTTTCCTATTCGGTCTTTTAGGCGACTTGCGAATTCCGAATTGGCCTGTTGTTCCGTCGGTACAAAAAATTCTGCCGGCAATCATATGCCGGTGCCATAAACCATTTCGGCTGCCGTCGCGTTTAGGTCCTCTTTCATAGCTGTTCGTATGCCTAATAGAACTATCGGCAAGATATCCACCCAGTTGCTCGTATCGTGGCATTTGATTGCTGCTTTTAGTTGTCGATGCAGGCGCTCTACCATCCCGTTGGACGCGGGATGATAGGCTGTCGTGCGCAAATGTCTGATGCCGAGCAACCGGCATAGTTCGTTAAATAGGTTCGACTCGAACTGGCGTCCTTGATCAGTCGTTATTCTTAAAGGCACGCCGAAACGAGATATCCACGTGGAAAGGAGAGCCGAAGCGACGGTTGCCGCCTCCATGTCGGCGATGGGAATGGCTTCGGGCCAACGCGAAAAACGGTCGATGCACGTTAGACAATATCGGTAGCCTTTTGAATATGGCATCACGATAATGTCTATGTGTAAGTGTTCGAAACGGCCCGCTAATTCTCCGAATGTTCCGACGGGTGAGGATACGTGCCTGGTGACTTTACATTGTTGACACGGGATACATTGTCGTGTCCAATTTCGGGCGTCCTTGTTTATGGACGGCCAGACGAAACGCGTCGTCACCAGGTTTTGAGTGGCACGTATCTCTGGATGGGAAAGTCCATGGAGCGAATTGAATACGTCGCGCCGCAAGGATTTCGGTACGTACGGTCGTACAAAGTCACCCGATACGTCGCAATATATTTCTACGTCGTGATCAGGGAAACGTATTTTCTTTAACCGTAGCGCGGATGTACCGGAGTTGACGATGTTGCTTAGTTCTTTGTCGGCTTCTTGCGCGGCGGCGAGAGCTCGATGGTCCACAGACTTTCCTATCGCTTCGATGCGTGACAGAGCGTCGGCAACGTTATTGTCTAACCCCTTGATATATCTTATGTCGGTAGTGAATTGTCCGACGTAATCTAGTTGCCGGAATTGTCGCGGCGAACACTTATCAGGATCTTGGTTGAACGCATATGTAAGGAGTTTATGATCGGTGTAAATTGTAAAATTTCTCCCTTCAATGGCGTGTCGAAATCGCTTTACCGCAGTGTACATAGCGAGTAATTCGCGGTCGTACGCGCTGTACTTTCGCTGCGCGGAGTTCAACGGTTTGGTAAGGAAACCTAACGGCTGCCAAGAGTCGTTGACGCGTTGCTGGAGGACCGCTCCTATTGCATAGTCGGATGCGTCTACCGCGAGGCTAACAGGTGCGCCAGGTATCGGATGCGCTAACATCGTGGCGTTAGCGAGGGCGCGTTTTGACTCGCGGAAGCTGGCTTCGGATTGCTCTGTCCATTTGATGGGCGCGTTGCCCTTTTTTCCTCCTTTTAATAGGTCGTTTAGGGGTTGAAAAATTTTTGCGGCCCCCGGTATGAAACGTCGATAGAAATTAATCATACCGAGGTACCTGCGTAGTGCTTTAACGGTCCCGGGGAGCGGTACTTCTACAATAGCGTCAACGCGTTCGGCTAGCGGCTTTATCCCGTCGGCGTTTACGGTGTGTCCCAAGAATGTGATTTCGTTCACACCGAATTCGCACTTAGCTGGGTTGATGACTACGCCATACTCGTTTAAACGTTCAAACAAAATCCGAAGGTGTTCGCGATGTTGTTCTTCGTTTTCGGATGCGATTAGGAAATCGTCTATGTAAGCGAACACGAAGTCTAGACCGCGGGTAATTTCGTCGACGAATCTTTGACACGTTTGCGCGGCGTTTCGAAGCCCAAACATCATGTTGGTTGCTTCGAAAAGTCCGAAAGGTGTCGTGATCGCGGTTTTCTTAACGTCTTCTGGCGCGATCGGGATTTGGTGGTAAGCGCGGACAAGGTCGATTTTTGAGTAGACACGCTTACCGTACAGATGTTGCGCGAAATCTTCGATGTGTGGTGGGGAGTACCTGTCGGGTATGGTGCGAGCGTTCAACGCACGATAGTCGCCGCATGGTCGTAGACTTCCGTCCTTCTTTGGGACGACATGCAGGGGTGATGCCCATGGACTCTTCGATGGCCGCATCACTCCTTGCTCGATCATTGTTGCGAAATCCGCCTTGACTTGCTTGAGGCGATCCGGTGCGAGACGTCGAGGTTTACTGTAGACGGGTGGCCCGGGTGTGGTTTCAATATGGTGTACCACACTGTGTCGGATTCTCTCTCGTCCGAAGGCCGGTGGACGAGTTAGATCCGGAAACTCCGCCAAAAGTCGATGGTAGACCGATTCGCCGATTACGGTTTTGATGGATATTTCTTCCGTCGTGGCAGCATATCCCCTTGTTGATAATTGGGTTGTCGTGTCGAGGAGTCGTTTGTTTCGCGGGTCCACGAGCAACCCATAATGGCTTAAAAAATCTACGCCTATGATAGGCGTTTGAACGTCAGCGATTACGAAGTTCCACTTGAAGGCTCGTCTAAGGGACAGGTTAAGGCCAATCGCAGTTGTACCATACGTTGCGATGCGCGTCCCGTTGGCCGCGAATAGTTCGTACGCGTTTTTCTTGACGTGCCTACGAATTTTGCTGCGGGGGTATACGCTGATGTCGGCGCCAGTGTCTACGAGGAAAGAAATCTTCGTTCCCTTGTCCGTAACGAAGATGCGGCGGGATCGCAGGCCGTCGTCGTCTGCCGCGTCTACGGACGGCTGGTCTCGTTTCCCGACTTCCACGTGCATGGGAAACGACAGCTCCTTGCGCATTCTCCGAACTTTGCATGGTAGAAACACAGACCGTCTTGCCGTGGCCGATCTCGCGAGCGCGAACGTCGGTAGTATCGCGAACGCGAGCGTGATCGTGATCGTGGTCGACGGTGATTAATCATGCTCAGCGCGTTCATCTGTGCCCGCAACTGTGATATTTGCTCGCTCAACACGTTGATTGCGGCGGCCATTGGTTCGTATGCTCCCACGTTTTGCGCTGGTGGGTCCATTACTGCCGTTACCCGGGCGGTGCGCTGAAAATCCTCCCAGAATTCTTCCGTGATCAGGTCCGCCTGCCGCAATAACCTTTCTGGGTCCGAATCGTCGACTGCCGCGAGGATACGCCTGATGCGAGCGGGTAATCGGTTCCTCCACAGCGTGAGGGTAAAATCATCGGGCGTGGAGGGGCTGGAGAGTTTTTTTAGGTGTTGATAAAACTGGGATGGTTTTCTATCTCCCATCTCCTCGCTTTCCACCAACTTCTTTATCCGGGTCGCGTCCGTATCGGATAATTTACGAATGAGTGCATGTTTTAATTTTTCATAGCGTCCGATGTCTGGAGGGTTCGTCATTAGGTCTTCGACGTCCTGGAGCTGTTGATCGTTGAGGCATTTTGCCAGCGTCACGTACTTAATGGTGTCTTCCGTAATTCGCGCTGCCTCGAATTGTCTCTCCAGAAGGGCGAACCATGCCGCCGTGTTCGTGGGCAGCAGTGGAGACATGCTGATCACCTGGCTGGCTATGGTTCCCTGTGTATTACCTTCCATCGTCGCGGTGCACTCAAAATCGGTGGTCAAAACGATAGCACTATCACTGTCACCTCTTTCACTAAATATTACGTCAAATCACGTCGGTAGTCACCAATTTGAGGTGGTATGGTGATAGGTGCGTAAGGAACTACTCTTGGTGTTTTTAACGAATAACAGTTTATTAGGACTAATCAACAATCAGAGTTAACAATTAACGGTCAACAATAACATTTAACATAACGGACAACAGGTAACAACTAACAAGTAACGATAGACACCGAGATGTCGTTCGTCGCGTTGCTATCGAAAAGGGACCGAGGAGTTACACTTTTAATGACGCAAGCCAGACTGACTCTGCTTTTTGTTTTTCTTCGCGCAGACCTTCCCTTCGTAGCCCATCGATATCCCCACTCGCGTGCATTCATAAGATGTGTCGCCTGTGCTGGCACGAGTATGCTCTTCCGAGAATTCGGCGGAAAGAGTGTGAGGATATCGATGACAGATTGGGCACATCGGTGTTGCGCTTTGGTGGCGTCGCGCTTTGTATCTGGAGCCGTTGAAAAGTTGCGTGGCCCGTGCCGCCACACTGACAATCATTTCATCGACGCGGTTTCACCGACACCGAGTCCCCCGGCAACGTCTGTCGAAGCTTATTTACCGATACACTGAAATCAACCACAATCATTTTACCGACCTCTTCCTTTGCTGACAGTTATTATACTCGCTGTCATATGTTATCGTTGATTATACATCTTTATTTACAAATTCGTTCCTGTGTATAACGAAACAAAGGAAGAAACGAAAATGATACGTTTCATGACGCATTGTTAAATTATTAATTAACGAGAGTTACATATCTACATGAATGCTTTGAAATGTCAGTTATAATTCATGAAAATGGATACAAGCCATTTTACTATACATAAATAGAATTATAAAGACATGTTACGTACTAATGCTTTTACGAAATATATTTCTGTATGCGTTTGACGTTTCTGTATTATTCCTTATGTGCTTTCTGCTCTTGTGTTTAGCTCGTCGGAAGTAAAAATACGTTAAGCGAATCAGCTAATCTATTCGAGCGTTTCAATGGCTCAGTCTTCTCTTATGCAACTACCAAAAGAGAAGATAAGTCTTTGGTTGTACAACATTTCATAACGTCCAAAGTAACGGGGCACTAATTAGTTGAAACTTTAAGACAGACCAGATATCAGTCATCGTCCGTAAATACATTTATTACGATCGTTTAAAGTTTAAAGAAACACCGTTATAAAGTCGTAATACGAGACAAAGCGAAGAGAAAGTAAACTGTTGGATATGTAGTATCGTGGACGAAAGGCCTGGGAAATATCGGGCGAACTATGAACAATGTCGCGAGAGCCGAGGCGCCGTCGGGCCCATCAATGTGTCATCGGTCTTTTCGAGTGCATAGTTTCGTGGAAAAGACCTACGTGACCCTGGCCACGAGCGTCTGCAGAACACGTGTGCGGTGGGCCTAGGAAAAGGGCAATAGAATGCGACAACAGTCAGTCGAGAAACAGAGTGCGAGTCGAGAAGCAGAGTGCGAGTCGAGGAGCCGAGTGCGAGTCGAGCGGAGACGGAGGTTGCGAGTGGCGTTGCCGAGAGAGTGTGAATTGCGTTGTGTTCTGTACGTTTGGTATGAATAGTTCAAGTTAAGCCACAATCGTCTTTTCTGTCTGATTAACATCTCTATTGTCCACTCTTTGTGAACATATTACATCACGATATTACATATTTTTGGGGACTCGTCCGGGATTGGATAAGACAGAAAACGAAACGGTTTAACAGAGCTATTCGAGCTAGTTGTGAATTTACCGGTACGCGGTGCGGTAAAAGACGATATCGTTGACTGTTTAAGTTTGTGTAGTGTGAAAAATGGCAAACGTCGGGGACGAACGATTGTCGGGTGAAGAGGGTTCGACGCTGGAGGAGCTGAGGAATAAGCTCGCGCGAATGAACCTCCCTATATCGGGTGCGAGGTCAGTGCTGATTGCAAGGCTGAATCGGGCGTGTAGGGCTGGACAATCGTATCGTAAGGGATCGACGGGCGGTGAAGAGCTAACCGGTCAACGAGATTTAGAAAGTGTACAGAGAGCTGAGCGTGATTGCAACGAAGGTGAGGATGTTGAGAAAATGAATACGAAGGAGTTGAAGGAGCGCCTCGCTAGTTTGGGTTTAAAAACGACGGGAAGAAAAGTAGAATTACGCGCACGGCTACGAGCGGCCATGGATGGTAATGACATATCGTCGGAAGAAGAAAGCGACGACGAAAGTGAGGATGAAGATGACAGAAAAAACGCCAGAGGATACAAGAGAGGTACGCGAAGGGTGTATCAGGACCGTGACGAATGTTGTCGAAGGGCATGTGTTGGTTCGACACTGAGTTTTAGAGACGTCGAAGATGCATTAGAGTCGTTTAGTGGCGACAAAGGTGAAAATGTCGAACGATGGTTCGAGTCGTTCGAGGAAGTCGCTGATACGTGCATGTGGTCGGATGGGCAGAAGGCAGTCTACGCGAGGAAGCTGCTGAAGGGATCAGCGAAAATATTTGCGAGCTTCGAGTGTCATGCCAGGACTTGGCATGAGTTGAAGAGGGGGCTAGTGAAAGAATTTTCGAGGAAAATCAACAGTAGGCAAGTTCATCAGAAACTTGAAGAAACAAAAAAGGAGAGTGATGAAGCATGTTTGGCTTACATGTACCGCATGCTCGAGATAGCCAGCCATGTGGACATGGAGGAGGAAGCAAAGGTGGAATACATAGTGGATGGAATAATAGATGACGAGAACAATAAGGCTGTATTGTACGGCGCTACGTCAATCAAAGAGTTGAGGAAGAGGTTAGTGATGTACGAAGAGCAGAAGAGTCGCAGAGCAAAGTCGATTGTGAAGCCGGCTAAAACCCAGAAGAACGGGAAGCCCAGTCAATCTGTAGATGCAATGAAGAAAAGAAGATGCTTCATTTGCGGTAGTGAGGATCATCTAAGTGTTAAGTGTCCGGAGAGGGGAGAAGGTGTTAGGTGTTTCAAGTGCAGCGGATTTGGACATATTGCAGCGAGGTGTACGGCACGACCGAAAGAGACTTGCGTAGTGTCAAGATCCGAAAAGGGGAAGTATGTGAAAGAAGTGGCGATAGATGAATGTAGGTTTGTGGCATTAGTGGATACGGGTAGTGATCTCACGTTCATCCGATCAGACGAGTATGCGAGGTTAGGGTCACCACCGCTAGGTAAATGCAAGTTTAAGTTCGACGGTTTTGGTTCCGCTGGCAATGAGACCTGGGGTGAATTCACTAAGGTAATGACGGTTGATGGGTGTAAACTGCCAATCACTTTGCACGTTGTATCAAACAAAATATTGACGAAGCACGGCCTGTTGTTAGGCACTGATTTTCTGGATCAGGTAGAGTTACGGGTTAAACGAGGCGAAGTGACTTTCTTGCGGCTTGACGAACAGACTAACAAAGATGTGTCGGATGTGTTTAGAATTAACGTAGTAGAACAGACCGACGAAACAGACCTGACACACGTACGGGAACCGCATTATCGTGAAGCGATTCGCGATATCGTTAGGGGGTATAAGCCGGAGAAGAAGCGAGACGTCGGAATAACCGCAAAAGTAGTTTTGGAAAGCGACAAGCCGGTAGCGCGAAGACCGCGAAGACTGGCGCCGTCGGAAAGAAAGGAAGAAGATGACTTGATGGAAGCGTGGACAAACGAGGGTGTCATCAAATCGTCAGACTCGGAGTATGCGAGTCCGATAGATGTAGTTAGAAAGAAAGATTTGTGTGTGCGTGTGGCTGGATGGGCCTTGTTACTAGGCGAGATTAAGTATCAGGTGTGTCATCGGCCGGGGAAAAGTATGCAGCATGTAGATGCTCCGAGTAGGAACCCCCTGCCGAGCACTATGTATGTAACGGAGAGTGAAGACGGGCTGATTGCACGGTTGAGAAGGGCACAGAGCAAGGACATTGAAGTCCGTAGGATTTTAGACGCCGCAACGTGCAGTCCGCAACAGGCAGGTAGTAAGAAACAATATTTTGTATAAGGAGTGTGAGGACGATGTGCTAATAGTAGTATCGGAGGCGATGCGGGCTCAGGTAGTCAGGCAAGCGCACGAGCGTGGGCATTTCGAGGTTACCAAAACAGAAGCTATGGTCAAGAAGGACTTCTGGTTCAAGGGGTTACGCGAAAAGGTCGAACACGTGGTATCCAACTGCCTTGACTGTAGCCTAACCGAACGAAACATAGGTAAGCTAGAAGGGAACCTGCGAAATTACAAGAAAAGAAGAAAGCGTGCGAAGCAGTACCTAAGGAAGGACCCGTGCACACCTCGATTTTATGAAACCTTGGGTCCTAAATGCCGAAAGTGACGCATCTGATGACAGCGAGATAGAAGGCAACATCTGAGGGCAGATGTTATTGCAGGATGGCCGAATGTAGTATCGTGGACGAAAGGCCTGGGAAATATCGGGCGAACTATGAACAATGTCGCGAGAGCCGAGGCGCCGTCGGGCCCATCAATGTGTCATCGGTCTTTTCGAGTGCATAGTTTCGTGGAAAAGACCTACATGACCCCGGCCACGAGCGTCTGCAGAACACGTGTGCGGTGTGCCTAGGAAAAGGGCAATAGAATGCGACAACAGTCAGTCGAGAAACAGAGTGCGAGTCGAGAAGCAGAGTGCGAGTCGAGGAGCCGAGTGCGAGTCGAGCGGAGACGGAGGTTGCGAGTGGCGTTGCCGAGAGAGTGTGGATTGCGTTGTGTTCTGTACGTTTGGTATGAATAGTTCAAGTTAAGCCACAATCGTCTTTTCTGTCTGATTAACATCTCTATTGTCCACTCTTTGTGAACATATTACATCACGATATTACATATTTTTGGGGACTCGTCCGGGATTGGATAAGACAGAAAACGAAACGGTTTAACAGAGCTATTCGAGCTAGTTGTGAATTTACCGGTACGCGGTGCGGTAAAAGACGATATCGTTGACTGTTTAAGTTTGTGTAGTGTGAAAAATGGCAAACGTCGGGGACGAACGATTGTCGGGTGAAGAGGGTTCGACGCTGGAGGAGCTGAGGAATAAGCTCGCGCGAATGAACCTCCCTATATCGGGTGCGAGGTCAGTGCTGATTGCAAGGCTGAATCGGGCGTGTAGGGCTGGACAATCGTATCGTAAGGGATCGACGGGCGGTGAAGAGCTAACCGGTCAACGAGATTTAGAAAGTGTACAGAGAGCTGAGCGTGATTGCAACGAAGGTGAGGATGTTGAGAAAATGAATACGAAGGAGTTGAAGGAGCGCCTCGCTAGTTTGGGTTTAAAAACGACGGGAAGAAAAGTAGAATTACGCGCACGGCTACGAGCGGCCATGGATGGTAATGACATATCGTCGGAAGAAGAAAGCGACGACGAAAGTGAGGATGAAGATGACAGAAAAAACGCCAGAGGATACAAGAGAGGTACGCGAAGGGTGTATCAGGACCGTGACGAATGTTGTCGAAGGGCATGTGTTGGTTCGACACTGAGTTTTAGAGACGTCGAAGATGCATTAGAGTCGTTTAGTGGCGACAAAGGTGAAAATGTCGAACGATGGTTCGAGTCGTTCGAGGAAGTCGCTGATACGTGCATGTGGTCGGATGGGCAGAAGGCAGTCTACGCGAGGAAGCTGCTGAAGGGATCAGCGAAAATATTTGCGAGCTTCGAGTGTCATGCCAGGACTTGGCATGAGTTGAAGAGGGGGCTAGTGAAAGAATTTTCGAGGAAAATCAACAGTAGGCAAGTTCATCAGAAACTTGAAGAAACAAAAAAGGAGAGTGATGAAGCATGTTTGGCTTACATGTACCGCATGCTCGAGATAGCCAGCCATGTGGACATGGAGGAGGAAGCAAAGGTGGAATACATAGTGGATGGAATAATAGATGACGAGAACAATAAGGCTGTATTGTACGGCGCTACGTCAATCAAAGAGTTGAGGAAGAGGTTAGTGATGTACGAAGAGCAGAAGAGTCGCAGAGCAAAGTCGATTGTGAAGCCGGCTAAAACCCAGAAGAACGGGAAGCCCAGTCAATCTGTAGATGCAATGAAGAAAAGAAGATGCTTCATTTGCGGTAGTGAGGATCATCTAAGTGTTAAGTGTCCGGAGAGGGGAGAAGGTGTTAGGTGTTTCAAGTGCAGCGGATTTGGACATATTGCAGCGAGGTGTACGGCACGACCGAAAGAGACTTGCGTAGTGTCAAGATCCGAAAAGGGGAAGTATGTGAAAGAAGTGGCGATAGATGAATGTAGGTTTGTGGCATTAGTGGATACGGGTAGTGATCTCACGTTCATCCGATCAGACGAGTATGCGAGGTTAGGGTCACCACCGCTAGGTAAATGCAAGTTTAAGTTCGACGGTTTTGGTTCCGCTGGCAATGAGACCTGGGGTGAATTCACTAAGGTAATGACGGTTGATGGGTGTAAACTGCCAATCACTTTGCACGTTGTATCAAACAAAATATTGACGAAGCACGGCCTGTTGTTAGGCACTGATTTTCTGGATCAGGTAGAGTTACGGGTTAAACGAGGCGAAGTGACTTTCTTGCGGCTTGACGAACAGACTAACAAAGATGTGTCGGATGTGTTTAGAATTAACGTAGTAGAACAGACCGACGAAACAGACCTGACACACGTACGGGAACCGCATTATCGTGAAGCGATTCGCGATATCGTTAGGGGGTATAAGCCGGAGAAGAAGCGAGACGTCGGAATAACCGCAAAAGTAGTTTTGGAAAGCGACAAGCCGGTAGCGCGAAGACCGCGAAGACTGGCGCCGTCGGAAAGAAAGGAAGAAGATGACTTGATGGAAGCGTGGACAAACGAGGGTGTCATCAAATCGTCAGACTCGGAGTATGCGAGTCCGATAGATGTAGTTAGAAAGAAAGATTTGTGTGTGCGTGTGGCTGGATGGGCCTTGTTACTAGGCGAGATTAAGTATCAGGTGTGTCATCGGCCGGGGAAAAGTATGCAGCATGTAGATGCTCCGAGTAGGAACCCCCTGCCGAGCACTATGTATGTAACGGAGAGTGAAGACGGGCTGATTGCACGGTTGAGAAGGGCACAGAGCAAGGACATTGAAGTCCGTAGGATTTTAGACGCCGCAACGTGCAGTCCGCAACAGGCAGGTAGTAAGAAACAATATTTTGTATAAGGAGTGTGAGGACGATGTGCTAATAGTAGTATCGGAGGCGATGCGGGCTCAGGTAGTCAGGCAAGCGCACGAGCGTGGGCATTTCGAGGTTACCAAAACAGAAGCTATGGTCAAGAAGGACTTCTGGTTCAAGGGGTTACGCGAAAAGGTCGAACACGTGGTATCCAACTGCCTTGACTGTAGCCTAACCGAACGAAACATAGGTAAGCTAGAAGGGAACCTGCGAAATTACAAGAAAAGAAGAAAGCGTGCGAAGCAGTACCTAAGGAAGGACCCGTGCACACCTCGATTTTATGAAACCTTGGGTCCTAAATGCCGAAAGTGACGCATCTGATGACAGCGAGATAGAAGGCAACATCTGAGGGCAGATGTTATTGCAGGATGGCCGAATGTAGTATCGTGGACGAAAGGCCTGGGAAATATCGGGCGAACTATGAACAATGTCGCGAGAGCCGAGGCGCCGTCGGGCCCATCAATGTGTCATCGGTCTTTTCGAGTGCATAGTTTCGTGGAAAAGACCTACATGACCCCGGCCACGAGCGTCTGCAGAACACGTGTGCGGTGTGCCTAGGAAAAGGGCAATAGAATGCGACAACAGTCAGTCGAGAAACAGAGTGCGAGTCGAGAAGCAGAGTGCGAGTCGAGGAGCCGAGTGCGAGTCGAGCGGAGACGGAGGTTGCGAGTGGCGTTGCCGAGAGAGTGTGGATTGCGTTGTGTTCTGTACGTTTGGTATGAATAGTTCAAGTTAAGCCACAATCGTCTTTTCTGTCTGATTAACATCTCTATTGTCCACTCTTTGTGAACATATTACATCACGATATTACATATTTTTGGGGACTCGTCCGGGATTGGATAAGACAGAAAACGAAACGGTTTAACAGAGCTATTCGAGCTAGTTGTGAATTTACCGGTACGCGGTGCGGTAAAAGACGATATCGTTGACTGTTTAAGTTTGTGTAGTGTGAAAAATGGCAAACGTCGGGGACGAACGATTGTCGGGTGAAGAGGGTTCGACGCTGGAGGAGCTGAGGAATAAGCTCGCGCGAATGAACCTCCCTATATCGGGTGCGAGGTCAGTGCTGATTGCAAGGCTGAATCGGGCGTGTAGGGCTGGACAATCGTATCGTAAGGGATCGACGGGCGGTGAAGAGCTAACCGGTCAACGAGATTTAGAAAGTGTACAGAGAGCTGAGCGTGATTGCAACGAAGGTGAGGATGTTGAGAAAATGAATACGAAGGAGTTGAAGGAGCGCCTCGCTAGTTTGGGTTTAAAAACGACGGGAAGAAAAGTAGAATTACGCGCACGGCTACGAGCGGCCATGGATGGTAATGACATATCGTCGGAAGAAGAAAGCGACGACGAAAGTGAGGATGAAGATGACAGAAAAAACGCCAGAGGATACAAGAGAGGTACGCGAAGGGTGTATCAGGACCGTGACGAATGTTGTCGAAGGGCATGTGTTGGTTCGACACTGAGTTTTAGAGACGTCGAAGATGCATTAGAGTCGTTTAGTGGCGACAAAGGTGAAAATGTCGAACGATGGTTCGAGTCGTTCGAGGAAGTCGCTGATACGTGCATGTGGTCGGATGGGCAGAAGGCAGTCTACGCGAGGAAGCTGCTGAAGGGATCAGCGAAAATATTTGCGAGCTTCGAGTGTCATGCCAGGACTTGGCATGAGTTGAAGAGGGGGCTAGTGAAAGAATTTTCGAGGAAAATCAACAGTAGGCAAGTTCATCAGAAACTTGAAGAAACAAAAAAGGAGAGTGATGAAGCATGTTTGGCTTACATGTACCGCATGCTCGAGATAGCCAGCCATGTGGACATGGAGGAGGAAGCAAAGGTGGAATACATAGTGGATGGAATAATAGATGACGAGAACAATAAGGCTGTATTGTACGGCGCTACGTCAATCAAAGAGTTGAGGAAGAGGTTAGTGATGTACGAAGAGCAGAAGAGTCGCAGAGCAAAGTCGATTGTGAAGCCGGCTAAAACCCAGAAGAACGGGAAGCCCAGTCAATCTGTAGATGCAATGAAGAAAAGAAGATGCTTCATTTGCGGTAGTGAGGATCATCTAAGTGTTAAGTGTCCGGAGAGGGGAGAAGGTGTTAGGTGTTTCAAGTGCAGCGGATTTGGACATATTGCAGCGAGGTGTACGGCACGACCGAAAGAGACTTGCGTAGTGTCAAGATCCGAAAAGGGGAAGTATGTGAAAGAAGTGGCGATAGATGAATGTAGGTTTGTGGCATTAGTGGATACGGGTAGTGATCTCACGTTCATCCGATCAGACGAGTATGCGAGGTTAGGGTCACCACCGCTAGGTAAATGCAAGTTTAAGTTCGACGGTTTTGGTTCCGCTGGCAATGAGACCTGGGGTGAATTCACTAAGGTAATGACGGTTGATGGGTGTAAACTGCCAATCACTTTGCACGTTGTATCAAACAAAATATTGACGAAGCACGGCCTGTTGTTAGGCACTGATTTTCTGGATCAGGTAGAGTTACGGGTTAAACGAGGCGAAGTGACTTTCTTGCGGCTTGACGAACAGACTAACAAAGATGTGTCGGATGTGTTTAGAATTAACGTAGTAGAACAGACCGACGAAACAGACCTGACACACGTACGGGAACCGCATTATCGTGAAGCGATTCGCGATATCGTTAGGGGGTATAAGCCGGAGAAGAAGCGAGACGTCGGAATAACCGCAAAAGTAGTTTTGGAAAGCGACAAGCCGGTAGCGCGAAGACCGCGAAGACTGGCGCCGTCGGAAAGAAAGGAAGAAGATGACTTGATGGAAGCGTGGACAAACGAGGGTGTCATCAAATCGTCAGACTCGGAGTATGCGAGTCCGATAGATGTAGTTAGAAAGAAAGATTTGTGTGTGCGTGTGGCTGGATGGGCCTTGTTACTAGGCGAGATTAAGTATCAGGTGTGTCATCGGCCGGGGAAAAGTATGCAGCATGTAGATGCTCCGAGTAGGAACCCCCTGCCGAGCACTATGTATGTAACGGAGAGTGAAGACGGGCTGATTGCACGGTTGAGAAGGGCACAGAGCAAGGACATTGAAGTCCGTAGGATTTTAGACGCCGCAACGTGCAGTCCGCAACAGGCAGGTAGTAAGAAACAATATTTTGTATAAGGAGTGTGAGGACGATGTGCTAATAGTAGTATCGGAGGCGATGCGGGCTCAGGTAGTCAGGCAAGCGCACGAGCGTGGGCATTTCGAGGTTACCAAAACAGAAGCTATGGTCAAGAAGGACTTCTGGTTCAAGGGGTTACGCGAAAAGGTCGAACACGTGGTATCCAACTGCCTTGACTGTAGCCTAACCGAACGAAACATAGGTAAGCTAGAAGGGAACCTGCGAAATTACAAGAAAAGAAGAAAGCGTGCGAAGCAGTACCTAAGGAAGGACCCGTGCACACCTCGATTTTATGAAACCTTGGGTCCTAAATGCCGAAAGTGACGCATCTGATGACAGCGAGATAGAAGGCAACATCTGAGGGCAGATGTTATTGCAGGATGGCCGAATGTAGTATCGTGGACGAAAGGCCTGGGAAATATCGGGCGAACTATGAACAATGTCGCGAGAGCCGAGGCGCCGTCGGGCCCATCAATGTGTCATCGGTCTTTTCGAGTGCATAGTTTCGTGGAAAAGACCTACATGACCCCGGCCACGAGCGTCTGCAGAACACGTGTGCGGTGTGCCTAGGAAAAGGGCAATAGAATGCGACAACAGTCAGTCGAGAAACAGAGTGCGAGTCGAGAAGCAGAGTGCGAGTCGAGGAGCCGAGTGCGAGTCGAGCGGAGACGGAGGTTGCGAGTGGCGTTGCCGAGAGAGTGTGGATTGCGTTGTGTTCTGTACGTTTGGTATGAATAGTTCAAGTTAAGCCACAATCGTCTTTTCTGTCTGATTAACATCTCTATTGTCCACTCTTTGTGAACATATTACATCACGATATTACAGATATATGACAAAATAATTCTATTTTAAATAAGAGACTGGTCAGCGTGGTTATTTTGTTTACAAAATCAAACGAATGTAATGAATGTAATGGTAAGGAAGTAACTATAAGTGGCTGTTAAATTATTTTTATGCTTGAAAAGTAATTCGCAAAGTAATGTAAAGCAGTACTACTGAGTTGTACATAACCTCTTTCAGAATTTGTTCTTAACCTCTTGCTTCATAACTTCCTTAATTATACTCTTCAAACTTATGGACTACTTCGATGTTGTTACGAACAGAAACTGATAAAATATTAATCTTAAATATAGATTGAAATGAAAGCTTGTCACGTAAATATATATATGCACTAGTTACTCAAACTATGGATCACATAACATATACAAAAAAAAAAAAAAAAAAAAGAAAAAGAAAAAAATTATTGTACACTATAAAGCAAGAGGTTAAATCTTTAATCTGTTAAGAATTAAATTTTTTATTGTAACTGCGAAAATTATAAAAGTACCAAGCGAAGCAAGTACGGAATATATGCGGAATATGAATCGCTCAACGAGCCAAAGAGCGGCTCAGTGACAAAATTAGTAAAGTAAAGACCACAAATATTACAACATAATATTCTACCACAAAATAATTCTCTATACAAAAAAGGTACACAACGAATCGATTTTTCACAACGATAAGAGTCAACAGAACCAATCAAGACCAGGCGAGACTCTCATAAGACAACGATATCAGAGGGATCAAATCAGCGACTTCAATCTATGTTACAGAGTATAGTTATCAAGAAAAATTGCTCTTTTCATGAAAAGTATGGTAATGATACTCTTATAATACATTGTATATCTGGCAGTCGGATGTGCCCGTGGCCATCGGAAATGTAAAGACGACGCTTTTAGAAAGTGATAGCGCCATCGCGTTTTAAAAACGCGTTAGAAGAAGGACGGTTTCGCTATCCAAGGCGAATCGAAAAGTGTGCGTGTTGCGAGAATCAGAGTTGATCGAGACGTCGAAGCATAGAGTCGTTAGAATTGAGTTGCGAGTGTTGTCGAGTGTTAGAGTTGCTAGTGAGAGAGAGAGAGAGAGAGAGAGAGTTACCAAATAGTTGTCAAGTTATTTGTTGTAAATACGAGCGTTGCATTTAGTTTTCCTGTTAATCAAACATCGTTTCTCTGTCTAACTAATATCTGTATTTTCAATCCATTATTAATATATTCCGATATTACAAGTGGGGGCTCGTCCGGGATTGAATAAGACAGAGAAACGATACGACTTAACGGAGCTATTTGTGCGGGAGTAGAAAAGAATAGAATAAAATGGCAAACGTTGAAGACGAACGATTGTCGGGTGAAGAGGATTTGACGCTGGAGGAGCTGAGGAGTAAGCTCGCACAGATGAATCTGCCTATATCCGGTGCGAGATCAGTGCTGGTTGCCAGGTTGAACAGAGCGTGCAAACCTGGTCGATCTACTCCTAAGGATTCGAAGCGTGGCGAAGAATCAACAAACCAGCGAGATCTAAGAAGCAAGCAGAGAGCCGAACGCAGTCAAGAGGGAGAGGAAGACCTCGAGAAGCTGAGGACGAAAGAGCTGAGAGCGCGTCTCGTTAGCTTGGGGTTGAAGGTAACGGGAAGAAAATCCGAACTACGCGCGCGGCTACAGGCGGCCCTAGAAGGAGACGATGTATCGTCGGAAGAAGGGAGCTCCGACGAAAGTGAAGGCGAGGACGATAAACAAGGCGCGCGAGAATACAGGAGAGGCACGCGAGCGGTGTATCAGGACCGCGATGAGTATCAGCAGAAGTATATGCGTCGGTTCGATGTTGAGTCTTAAAGACGTGGAAGACTCATTAGAGAAATTCAGCGGGGATGATCTGCTGAGTGTAAATCAGTGGGCGGAAGACTTCGAGGAAATGGCAGAAGTGTGGGGTTGGTCAGACGCCCACATGGTGGCCTATGCTAAGAAATTACTCGCAGGCTCCGCTCAGGCCTTCGTACGACAAGAGCGATGCGCGAAGTTTTGGGCAAAGCTAAAAAAGGCGTTGAGGAATGAGTTTGAAAATGTAGTAAGCGACCAACAGATACATGGCGAGTTATCCCATAGAAAGAAGAAAGCAGATGAGAGTCTGCAACAATATATGTATCACATGTGCGGGATTGCAAAACAAGAAAGGGTTGATACGCAATCCTTGATAGACTACATTATTCAAGGCATTCCCGACGAGGTCGCGAACAAGACTGTGCTATACGGAGCCAGGAATATCGAGCAATTAAAAGAGCGTTTCAGGCGCTACGAAGCGATAAAAAGAGATATGGAGATGAGGACGAAATTTGAGGAGCCGAAGAGTAGCAGGGTAAAGCCGGTGGCGAAGCTGTCCGAAACCGAGAGGAACAAGGAACCCGGTCGATCTGGAGATGCGAGGAAGGCGCGATGCTACAATTGCGGTGATGCGGAGCACGTGTGTGCGGAGTGTCCGAGCAAGTCGAGAGGACCTAAATGCTTCAAATGTAGGGAGTACGGACACATCGCATCAAAATGCGACAAGGCACTGGGTGAGCCCTCAAAAAAAGTTTACAGCGTGTTTCGGTCGTTACAAACAAGGCGTGGTAAGGATGTTAAGATGGAAAATTTCGAATTGAGCGCGTTGATAGACACCGGTAGTGAGCTGACTCTAATGCGAGCAGATCAGCATATGAAAATCGGAGCGTCCAGATTAAGTCGGGAAATCGTTGGATTTCGCGGTGTCGGTTCCGGAAGGAATTTTACGCTCGGGAAATTTTCGACGAACATTATTATAGACAATGAGTCGTACTGTATAACCATACACGTAGTTCCAGACACAGTGATGCAACATTCGCTTAATATTGGCGCAGACTTTTTGGACACTGTTGAAATAAGTATAAAAGGGGGAAAATCTTTTATTAGTAGAATAAAGGACGAAAATCCCGATGAGTGTCCGGAAGTCCTCATGATAGATGTAGAGACACAGGCGAGTGAGATAGATTTGTCACACGTTAAGGACATGCAACATAGGCTAAAAAGAGATTTGAAGAGAACCAAAGCATTGCTAAGAGACGCTCAAACGATGCTGGAGAGATCGAAAGGTGACACGACGGGTAAAGCAGCTTTACGACAGCTGAAGAACCAGTTAGAAGATGCAGAATGCGCTAGAGCAGTTGCAGTTAAAGCGAAACAGGCACTGGAGCAAGAACCGAATGAGACGCAGGCTTCGTTGCAGGAAGTACTGCGGCAACGTTCCGAAGCAGAAGATCGTGTTAATGTAGCTAGTCGCGAACGAACTGAGCTACTGTCGCAATTGGAAGAAAATAAAGAAGAGTTAGCAGAAGTTTTGAAGAAGTATCGGGCAGCTGTGCAGCAAGTGTCGGAGGAACGGAGAATAGTGGCAAGACACGTGGTGATTGGTAAAGTGGACCACGAGATGGTGTCCTCGTCGGATTCTTGCGGCCAGCAGGAGGACTTAGCGAACATCACGAGGAGGAAGAATCTGGCTAAACAACAGCAACAGGATGTTGTTGATGATATTTGCGAATTTACTGAGAAGGATAGCGTTGCGGGTGTGAGGGTTGTTTCAAGTTTTCGGATAGACTCGAAGAGAGTGAGTGCAAGGCGAACGAAAAGACAAGGGAAGTCGCACGCGCGGAATCCCTCCAATAATATCGATACGAAGATTCGATATACAGAGGATGTGGATGACGAGGACGACGATGGGATTGTCGAGGACACGATGAACGTGAAGACCTTCGAAAAAGAAGAGATCATAGTCTCGGTAGATGGTAAGTTGTTAACGTCTTCCATGTACGAACCGAGCCTACGAAAATGTCACGATGCTGCCACGACGATCAAAGCCCCTGACAAGAGTGAAATGGGTAAACAAACAACGGAGAGGAAGATAGAGGAAGAGCGAAAGAGGAGCAGTAGCATCGAGGACGAACAGGCCGCGGTGTTCCAAGAGGAACGAGATCAGCTGCGTGCGGACGCAAAGAGACGGATTGAGGAGATCCAAATCCGAAACAAGCGGGCGTATAACAGGAGACGCAAGAAGGCGACAGCATACAGGACGGGAGATCTAGTGGCAATCGAGAGGATGCAGAGGGGTCCCGGGCTAAAGCTGCATCCGAAGTTTCTTGGACCGTACCGGGTGATAAAAGTCCTGCGAAATGACCGATACATAGTGCAGCGAGAGGGGGAGCACGAAGGGCCACGTACAACTTCCACGGCAGCCGATCACATGAAATGGTGGAATGCTGACGATAGTGATGTAAGTGCGAGCGGCGATGATGAGCACATCTGAGGGCAGATGTGATTGTCAGGAAAGGCCGATTGTGATATCGTAGAATAGCTTTGATTGGAGATCGGCTGAAAATAGAAAAACCGTGTACGTCGTGTTTCTGTGGTTCGTTTACATTTAAGAGTGCCTACGTGACTAAAGGCACGTAGTTGGTAGTTCTTACATAGGTATGAGGGAAACAATAGACAACGTTAGAAGAAGGACGGTTTCGCTATCCAAGGCGAATCGAAAAGTGTGCGTGTTGCGAGAATCAGAGTTGATCGAGACGTCGAAGCATAGAGTCGTTAGAATTGAGTTGCGAGTGTTGTCGAGTGTTAGAGTTGCTAGTGAGAGAGAGAGAGAGAGAGAGAGAGAGAGAGAGAGTTACCAAATAGTTGTCAAGTTATTTGTTGTAAATACGAGCGTTGCATTTAGTTTTCCTGTTAATCAAACATCGTTTCTCTGTCTAACTAATATCTGTATTTTCAATCCATTATTAATAAATTATAATTAATCGGACAAAATTACACCTTTAATATATTCCGATATTACATTACCGTGATGTAATATTTATCATGCTTATTTTGTACGTAAAACGAATCGTTGGAATATTCCCGAAGCTAACGAAGCATTTCCCAAAAGTTAAACCGAAGAAATTAACGCGAATAGTTAAGTGAAATTTTTCCATTAACTTGCTGACCAACCGGCAAATAAAAAATCATAAAAATTGTTTCAATGTGTTGAGGTCACGCATAACTTCTTTTTTCATTGACGATTACCAAACAGGTAAAATTTCGAAATTGTACGAAGGCCACGTGACCAGATCGTATTGGAATTTGAAGTGCATGGAAAAAGACAACTCGAAGTACAAACCTTGAGCTGTACTACTCGAAGTACAAACGTGAACTAATGGATGCAGAAAAGCAATTAACGCCAAACATCCGAACAGCATCTTGGAGCCCGTCATTGTTCTGAAATAAAAGAAGTGACGAATTAAAAAGACGCAGGACTAATAATAATAAAGGAAACTTAGTTCGTATCATAAATTGAATTTACATCAGAAAAGAAGCACGATCAAGCGAAACAGATCGTAGAAATGACAAATATCATCGATATACGTTTCAGTGTAATTTCACTTTTGAAAATTATTTAGTTTAATACGATCGTATTCATCGCTCTGAAACTTTCATTGTGCTGCAATTTGTGCTGCGTCTTTTTAATTTCTCTATCTTTCTGTGTTTTCGGAAAAATTACTTGAAAGATTAAGAATTGCTTGCCTTATTTTATTTTCGATTAGTTAGGATTTGATTGTTCCAGGTAAGGTTTATTATTTATAACAGGTTTTATCACTTGTTTATTATTTAGGAGTTTGTTATTTTAGGATTAGTACCTTTTAGGATTTCTTATCCTTCGAGTTTCTGTTTCAGATATCTAGGTCTATTTCAAGATGTTTTATTACATTAGGATTATTTATTCGATTAAGATAATTTAAGAGTTTCACAATGTACAAAGAAATAATCGCGTGAAATTTAGATTTATGCTTTAAACGTATTAAACACGCGGTAATTTCAATGTCTATAGCCTCGAACGTGTTCTGATTAGTTGTGTCATTGTCTGTGACATTGAAATCACAAAAATCCATTGCAAGTGTGCTGTCATGCAATGTGGATGTAATTGGGTTTTTTGGGTATTTCCTGTATCATCTGATTTGTACAGTACTATTTTAACGCAAGGACAGGAAACTTATTATATATTTCCCGTCCATTATTTGAATCGTTGTGAAGTGTAACGAATTATATTCGATTCGAGGAGATGTTAATGAATTACCCATTTCATATGTAATTACATGGAAATAAAAATCAACAGACAACGGAATTTCCAATATTTTTTTGTTTCGTCACGTCTTTTTCATAATATATCTTTTATAGGTACGTGATCTATTAATCGTTCGAATGGAAATAATTATTCGTATAATATTCAAATGATTCTAGCCATAAAATAAATTAAAACGATACCTGTCAATGATATGCAATCTGCGTATGACGTCAACCTCGATCTATGCTTATACAAGAAATTTTATCAATCAATGACTAGATATACAATAATCAAATATTATAAAATTTCCTGAAAACCTTTAGGTGTTAATATTAAGGTGTTAATATCTTTAATATTTGCAAGTTATTGTTTAGCGCTAATTAGTTAGAATGTAACAAGTGGTGTACCAGAATTGAGATAATTAAGCCACACGAACAATCTTATTTAGATCTTTTTAATTTTTTAATTCTCTTTTGCTCCAATACTTCGTAAAATTAATCTTCGTTAGCTACTACACTTCATAGAATGACAAGAGATAATTTTTCTTATATAACGTTTCATTCATAAAATCTATCATTAAAGTATATCTTCATAAAAATATCATTCCATACTAACGGTATATTTGGTGTCATACGAGATAACAGTTACCAGTGATGACATATGTAACTTTATAAAGATATCTCGTTTTATTATATATTAAAAGAATGTACTCATTGCTGCTATATTTCAGATGAAAAAAAGGAGGCAACGATTTTACAGTAAAATCGTTCGTTTACAACTGATTCATTTACATTTCATGATAATACTGTGCATTCTGAATATGCTATGATTTGGTTTAAAATAATAAATAGTCCATTCTTGCATACTATTGCTCCGGCTTTACTTGTATTTTCGATATTGGTATAAATAGAAAGACAATTAATGTCGTTCGAGTCTATTTTCGGATCATTTATATTACGTTTAATCCATATAGTTATTATATGAGACATAGTATCGTAAAATTTGGAAGAATAAAACGTTCGTACAGGATGTACATTTTATAAGAACTCCAACAAATCTGCGTGTGCACCTAAAATACAAACCGATAGTGATTGTTCATAAGTTTATATACATTATCTAATGTCAATCGAAGGTATCAATTCTTTTTCTCCATAAGAGTACTTTTTCATTTATATGTGTTCAAAAATACATGTGTTCAACCGTGAAGCATATGTCACCTACAACGAAAAAGAGTTTTCCTATACTTAATATTTCCTTTATATACCTATGAAAGTCTATTCTTCGCGTAGTATGAAATTATGAATAAATCTGGAATATTGTTCAATCTGAAAAGAAAAATAACTTATTGACATCATTCATTGATACGAGATTCAGAATGTTTGTTTTGTCTTGCAGAGAAAGAAGGCAGCCCTTTCTTTTAATGTGAAATAGAAAGCGAAAATTTGAAAACAGATTTTTTGGAAATTTACTTGCAAATATCGTTTTCAATATCGTGATTTTCTTCCCAATGGTACTGTACTTTCAAATTTTCCAGTATCCCTCTAAAAACAAAAAGTCGAACCTCGTTATCATTAACATAGGCATTACAAGGAAGAGAAGTATTAGAAAGCAGCTCCTTCTTATTATGGATTTCTTTATAATCGTGTAAATAAGAAATTCCGGAAATTTTTTCCTCAAGAATTTAATTCTTGTGTTTTGATTGATAATTATTACACTGCATACTAACTTTTCGCATACTGTTCGCGTCTAACAATTTCCTAATAATAACTACTTCAAAATTACATATGTTCTTGCACGAATTCAAAAGTACGTATGATACAATTACAATTGATTCTAAAATAATAATTATTTAAAGATATTAAGATACTAATTAAACGTTTCACTATATTTCAAAATCTGGAACAACAAATTTTTATTTATAAAAAATGAAACTGTCTTTATATATTCTTTGTCATGATGCTATTTCTTATTACCATGTCGACATTTTTTAAAATTCATTTTGTTATCTCTACGCAATATGAAAATTCATATACTGCTTAATATTTTTTACATATTATCCATCCACCGCATGATATCTCCTGAAAAATCAAAATATTAATGTTATATTATTACAATGCTTCTTAAATTTCAATTTTTGACAAATTTGAAATCCAATATATTTTGCACAATTATTATTTATCAAAAAATTCTAAGTTAGTAACTTTCTTTTCAAATGGCAAATAACATATACATTGACTTACCTGTAAGTTTTTGTTCCTAATCATAATTTCCTCTTATAGAACATCGTTATTGTTCTCATAATTACTACCAGTGTCATAGATATTGTAATGGCTACAACTGAATTAATAGAAAATGATAAATAACTGTGTATAACACTAACACATAACTGTGTATAACAATGACACATAACTTTTACTTACATATCAGTCGATAAGGGATTACTGTGATATCCTGTTGATGTTTCTTAAGGCACTTGATTAGGTGCGATACGGTATCATTCCTTATGGTATACTGTAGATAAGTATTTTAGAAAATAACAAGAATAAATCTAAATTATTCAGAGGTTCCAGTTTCGGCTTAGACATAAATACAGGACCATTTGCAAAGAAGAAAGGGTGCGTTTCTACAGCCTCGTTATAGTAACCATGAATACCAATCTCTGAATTACTGGTTACTAAACATAAATATCCTATAAAATTTAATATATTTCTTTAATTTTTAATACATACATGAGATAGTAGTTCTAAATTATGAATCATCCTACCTGTGATATTACACTTTTCCTTATAATATCATCACTCAAGTGAACAACATTAAGATCATGTAAACCATGTCATCCTATCTTACTGTGAAGATACTTAGTTATGTTATCTAACGTTACAAAAATATCATCAAATTCAAGTCCTTTTATTCACATCACATGGCCACGGCGATCTGGTTCTTCGTTATATAATGTTCTAAAATTTGTCGTATATATAGGATGTACAAACCGTGATATCAAGGTATCAGTTCTTCCTTCCCAAGGGACAGTTTCATTAAAATTCTGATAGAAATAAAGATTAATTATTAATATTCTAACAATCATATATGTTAAATACATTATAGTCAACGATATATACCTGAGCGAATGTAGGGGTGATTCCTTGATAATTATAAATGTCATCAGCCCACATCATTGTGCCACTTCTTTGTACTCCAGCCTCTAGATTAACAGCCTAAACAAACATACAAAATTTTATAGAAGCTGTACAAAATATAGTATATATGAGCAATATTGAAGCGTTCAAGGGGATATAAAGGTAACGTACATCACATACACGTGTACTCTCATGCAACAAAATACAATTAGATTTAATAGTATAAGCTCTTTTATTCATCATAATAGATTGGAAATTTAAGTGTCTTACGAGGGTGAGTAAAAAGTTACCCGCTCTGTCGGTGTAGAATTTATTTTAAGCAATTGTCAAAAAAGACATACATCATTTTTTGACATAATCACTCAATTTCTGTATACACTTTGTCCATTTGCTGAAGGACCTTCGTATTTTCTCGTTAAAAAATGTTTTGGGCTGAGCTGCGAACCACGAATGCATCGTCGTCTTCACCTTTTCATCAGCTTTCTCGGCATCCATCTCGCACAAACTTTTTAAAACCCAAATCTGTCGTGCACTATTGCATAAGCAGAGCCGTGGCTGATTTGCAAATGATTTGCCACATTATCCAGTGTCACTCGTCTATTCCATAGAGCATAAGTTCATGAGCACGTTCAATGTTGTCATCGTGGATGTGGACGGGCGTCCAGCTGTTTTTTCATAACACTTGTGCGATCTTCTTTGAACTTTTGTGCCCATTCAAACACACTTCGTGACAAAACACTTTCTCCATAATGTGCATTAAATCTTTGATAAATATAGGCATCAAACATAACCTGCGACCACAAGAAACAGCATCCTGCACTGTTTTCCTGCAAATCGCCATTGAAAAGCGCCATTACTCGCGCAACGGTCACAAACGAATTGACGTAACACAATGAAACCTGCGCAGCAGCACTGAACAGATATTGATGTCATACGAAGAGTGCAGATGGATCAATACGGTCGACAGAAGTTTTAACTATCTGGAGTGCGGATAAATTTTTACCGAGAGTCGTATAGGAATCTATAATCTGTAAGTACACTTTTGGCTGAATGAAAATTTCTCTTACATATAGTCAAAAATGCAGAAACAGTGTATTGAATTGGAAAGTGATAAAAAATAAGCGAAGTTTCGAGGTTGCATGTGATTGCATGAGTACACAGGACGTTTTTAGCGAATAAAAAATAATTTTGAAAGACACGAGACTTATCTTGTATTTTATGCACTCTCTGTGTCCGAATCTCCAGAAGCTCTCTATCTTATGAAGTGTTTTAGATTAGCCGGAAAATTTTGTATGTACATAGAAGAAGTATACGATCTAGGTGGAATATTCCATTATTCTCTTGATACAACAGAAACGAAATTTACAGAACTTCTCAGAAAGTTGGTTTATTATTACCAAATTAATAGAATTAATATACGTTTATCATCTTTACATACCTAAGTCGTGGAGGTTTATCGTGCGTAAAAAATTAGTGTCGTTTCAAAGTTACATTTCGTACATTTTAAGCCTATAATTTGTAACGTACAAAACAATGTAAATTTGAGCTGTTTCTTATCTCCACAATAAGAAAATCCAACTTTACGTTTTTTACACAATGATATTTATGGAACAGTAATATCATATTATTGCATCGCTTGGAGAATGAAGTCAAGGTACGATGTGACCCTAGTGTAAACGCTGGGAAAGCCAGCTGTGCCGCACTTATAAGCGTAAGACACAATACCTATTAAATACGAGGTTAATTCATGTTGTATCAGCAGTGGTCCGCCGCGGTCAGCCTGAAAGGATCGTTAAATTTTTAATCAAAGATACTGAAATATATCGATCGAATTGTATTGAAATTATACTTATATACAGTAATAATCTTCTATTGATTTGTGTATAGAAATACTCCAATTTATAATGTACATGTTATATGTATTTTGAGCAAAACTAAGATTAGAAGGAAATTAGATTAAATACCATAATGAGGTGTGAGAAGTGGGCAAAACTATTAAATTGTGTTTATCTATTATTTCTAATGTTTAAGACGTCGATTTGATGTTAATTCGAATTGACGTGTCTTCAGATACCGTATAGTTTGTAGTAACTCTGTAACTTAATTACCGTACAAGAATCCTCTCCACCCTGAGCATGTTCGGCGCATATTATACCATCAGTGATATCAGGTGCATTAGGAAATTTGGAATAAGCTATTTTGCATTCGGCGTTCTTAATCACTGGCATTTGTACTTCCATTAATGCATTACGTCGTGGTCGTCCTACGAAGAAAATAAGAAAGATATTTAAGACTGGAACTGTTTAATTTTATTATAAAATTGATATCACTTACTATATCTTAACGCTCTCCATCCAGCAACAAGGAGGTTATAGCCGACGAAGTTGCTCTTTCGTAGGGGCTCTTTCGTACAAATGGGATATACGTACCCTGAAAAATAAAAAAATAAATGAAAATGCAGGAAACGAATGACGAAAAGTATGAGAAAGAATTGTACACGCTTTATGACACAATATATATGTACAGTAAGAAATTTCAGGATATGATACTTCAGTAATACTCAATAGCATATATATATATATATATATATATATATATATATTTGAGGAGTTACTCGAAAATGGCACCTCCTCCACCAATCTAAGAATGGCAATATTATGATTGTGTATGTTTTCTATTCCATCCATATGTGCACAATGTGCTACGGTCAAAACATGCCTAGCCGATATCAGGGAACCTCGGCACTTCCATAGTGGTTTGTCTGGGTTTCGGGGATTACGAAAACCTAATGCAGCGATCCATGGCCAAGCGCCTAAAATGCAATAGTCATAGTTGTGAATATACATAATTTTTTCTCACATAACGAGTAACAACGATTATTATCTATTCGATATTCGATCATACAGCAGACGATAAGTACATACGTACAAATACTCTGAAATAGAGATTTGATAAAGACAGAAATTAAATTTTTATTCCAGTGGAATACAAATTATTAAATAATTCTATATAATTTCTATTTGAACTATACTGAACTATAAAGTTCAAACGTGTAATTTCTGCCCTAACAGTTTTTGATCTCTATCCATATTATTACTCCTATATCAATTTTTTATTTCATGCAAAAAGATACTCTTCCTAACATGAAGTAAAAGAAAGAAATAATTCAAGTTAATAAGTAAAGTTACTACCGATAAAATCATAGCATTATTATTTAGTCTAATTGAAATGTACATTGATGTGCTGTTTAATGCCTTTAAAGTTCATTATTTGCAGTAAATGGCTTATTATTAATCGGAAAGAAAGACATAAAACGTACCAAGTTCAGCTGGTTTACCATCGACCACCCTGGTATGAGAGACGTTGCTAAAACCACGGTATGGTGGTCGCAAAGCCTTATACTTATACACAGTTTTTATTAAAATTTCTCTCTTCTCTTTGTTTGGATCGTTCGGACAGCAAACGATCGTAACATTGCCCTGGTATCTGCACACTGATCGTCTATAAAAATCGGTGGCTGTACGGTACTGTATCTGCCATATTTCTTGCAGAGGTTTACATTTTCTGTAGTCAAGGCACCTGCCTTCTTGATTGTCCGGTGTGGTACATTCTGGATCAAACAATTTTAAAACATTTATGCAGTTCAAAGATGCGTAAGAAAGCGACACCGATTACTCAACTTTCGAAGTAAAAAGCCGATCAAGTCCACCGGATTGCCCTACAGACACGTATTAATCCGTAAGAGTTAGTCATCATGTTGATAATAATTATCTAAAGAAACTTTTCACGTGAAAATATAAAATTTTAATTGATTAGATATTGTGTTAGCCATACTTAAGAAAGAAAATGAAAATAAATGAAATGAAAGAAAAGGACTACCTTCAACCTCATTTTTTAAATAAACACTTTGTCAGTTTTGCGGTAAATAAATTCTTAGGAATTCAGGACAGTTTTTAGTGAATCATTTTGTTTCGACCGTTCGCGGAGAGACGCGATCGCGAGATAGCACGTCAACGAGAGTTGTAAGTTCCCCTTACGATTAAATAATCGACGCCACGAACTGATCGATCCCCTTATTTCGATTATGATAATAAGGGTAGTTCAATGAAATTCCACAGAATTAACACAAATAAATTAATGTTTATTTCAACAACTTATTAACTAGAAAGATATAAAAGGAACAAAAAAAATGTAACTGCGTTTTGGTTGATAAGTAATGCGCGACATACCACATGTGTTGACGGTTCGACTTCTCGAAAAGTTCTGAACGCCTTTCGATTTTTTTCGTTTCTTCTGGAAGGCGACCCCCACTACGTTCGGATCACGCCACATTCTTTTACTGCGAGGTAAAATACGGGCCACGAGTCGACGTTTCTGGAAGTCGCCCTGCTTAATGAACCACGCGCTTGCCACTACAATGTTTGTTTGCCGGGCAGACGCGACGATCCGTCTGCGACATTATAGTGGCGCGATCGATAGTTAAGAATATGACCTATGGTAAGCCGCATGGCGTAACATTCTCCCCCCGTTGAGAGGGTACCGATCAAACTAGGGAGGTGTGGTTGAAGTTCCCATCTTATTTCGTCTCGGTGGCTAGTTGTTCGGGTTTCTCGAGATCGGGTTGAATTGGCAGTGGGACAAGCCTTTTGACGCCCCGATCCAAAATGCTCTTTGCCGTCTGAACTGTAGCTGTCCGGATGACACCATCGGCGCCTGGATGAACCTTGATAACTCGGCCCAGAGGCCAATGCATGGAGGGAACGTTGTCCTCTCTGAGGATGACGATTGTGCCCTTTTGGATGCCGTGTCCACCCTTGCTCTATTTATTGCGGTTGGTTAGCTCGTTCAAATACTCCTTATGCCAGCGGTTCCAAAAATGTTGTTTAAGCTGTTGGATATGCTGCCATTTGGAGAGTCGGTTCGATGGAATGTCTCTGAAATCTCGATCACGTAAGCACATTAATGAATCGCCAATGAGGAAATGTCCGGGAGTGAGGGCTAGGAGATCATTTGGATCGGTGGAGATAGGAGTTAGCGGGCGGGAATTGAGGACTGCTTCTATTTCTATGATAAGAGTATTACGGTGTTAAGCTCATATGTTTCTGTTTCTCCACTCGCGCTGCGCCATAATATCCTTTGATATTTCCGATCCTCTGGTCGTACGAGGAATTGCCGATACATTTTCTCGATGTCGCCAGTGAGTACGTACTGATGAGCGCGGAATCTAATTAATATACAAAATAAATTGTGAGTTGATTCGAGAATATAGGATTTCCCCATTTTCATGATTATCGTGATTTTTGTATAAATGTATTTTTTAAGATACTAATAATTAGGTACTTATAAATTAGTATTATCAATTATTTTGCATTTATAATTCCGCCTCTAGTATAAGTGTTAATTGAAAACTAACTTTATGTTTCAAAAAGTACTAGCAAAGTCGTTGAGTAACAAGCCACTGATGCTAACACAAATAGCATTGTCGTAATTAAATATTTCTAAATATTCATTTTTCATTTTGAACCTGTAGAAACAATTTATTATATATACTATTAGCTAAGTAATTGCATATTTAATTAAGTCGAAATATAAAACTTAGTTATTTTAATAATTTAAAAAATAAAAAACTGACAAACATTTCAATTTAATTTATGGTTGGAACAAAAGACAGTTATTTTTCATTAATTGAAATATTGCAATGCAGAGTACTTTCCAAAATACGCCGAGAGTATTCCTGATGATGAAACGAGCGTTGCTTCATCGAACGCAGCTAAAGAAAACAACATCTATGTAGTTGGTGGTACGATGCCTGAAATAGAGGGCGATAAATTGTACAATACCTGTACTATTTGGGGTCCCGATGGAACGTTGATAGCAAAACACCGAAAGGTAAGTAATATATTCCTTTATGGCTTTGAATTTGAAAATATTGGGGTGAAGAAAGTGACTCTATCTAGGAATAATTTAGGAATATACATATGTACATACGTATACTATAACCAATTCTATAATTTACGGTTTATAAAATACGTTATGATACGGGAAACGCCCATTTTTGTTGTAATGTGTTTGTTGTTGTATAAATTTTTCACATACTTAAAATATTATTATACTTATTTTTTCTCCTTTTTAAACATTATTAAATGATAAGATTTTTTAATAAAAGAAAGTGATAAAAACGCTGTCAGTTATTAAATAAAAAGTAATTGAAGTTTAGGAGTTGGTAACTTTGATATTAAATTACAAAAGTTGCAGCAATAGAATTAGCGACTACATTTTTATGTTATTAGGTACATCTATTCGACATCGACATTCCTAATAAGATTACTTTTCGAGAGAGTGATTCACTCAGTCCTGGTAACTCCCTAACGACGTTCGATGTGGAGGGCTGCAAAATAGGTATTGGCATTTGCTATGATATTAGATTCGAGGAAATGGCACGCATTTATCGGAACAAAGGTACAGTAACTGAATCGATCAATACTTAACTAGCAAAAAATTAAATATCTTTCTTAAATATATTCTATATAAAATTAATATAATCTGTAACTCTGTATAAAAAGAAGCTTAATTTAAAAAACCAGTATATTTGCTGAAAATGAAACAAATAAAAGAATTAAAAGCACAATAAGAGGACTGTCCTCGCATATTCAGAAATGATGGAATGTGAACCGTGCAACTACGAAGTTAATTGGTATTCGGTGGCTTCATATTTCCTGCTTCTCTGAGTTAGGTTGCCAAATGCTGATATATCCAGCGGCATTCAATATGACCACTGGACCACTGCACTGGTCATTACTTCAGCGTTTCAGAGCGAATGATAATCAATTATACGTTGCCTGCATATCACCGGCTCGTGTTCCTTAAGCAAGTTACGTCGCATGGGGACATACACAGTTGACCAATCCCTGGGGAAAGATTCTTTACGATTTGGAAACTCAAGAGAATATGGCAGTCACCGATATCGGTAATTTACAGCTTAAAATTAAAAGCGAGAGATCCATGATGTAATTAATTTTTAGTCTCGTTAATTTATCGATTTAGCCATCTTCCTCTGTATTTGTTGAATTTATTAGTAAGCATTACTTATTACTTCGTATGTTTCTTTTTTCTATCAGATCTAAAAGTTGTTGAGGAAGTAAGGGCTCAGATACCTACATTTTCTCAGAGACGTACAGATTTGTACGACACTGTCTGTAAGAAGGAGTAACTCTACACTAAAACAGAAAATGTTTTTTTATAATATTTCTACTACGATATCCTTTTTCTGTGAATTATTACTAATTTCTTATCATTTGTACTACATGAATGACTCAATTAAGAAAACCAAAACGTTATAAATAATAATCTGTATATCTTGTGTATCAACATGTAATTGGATATTATAATAATATAGGAATGCTATAATAATATAGGATAATAATATAGGAGAATAATAATATAGAAAAAAATACATGCTTTTAAACACCTTTAATATCGATCACATAAATTGTTATAATTCACAATGATTACGCATACATAAAAGACCCCTCGATAGTAAAATTTACGATCAAAAGGCACTTACGTATCGTTTAACAACATTTAATTTATAACACCTTTTAAACATTTAGACAGATTAACACATAACACTTCTTATATATAAACATCAATTCGAAGTTATCGGCTTGGAGAAATTGGTCGATTAATACCTGTAGATTGTCTGTCTCGATGAAAGACTTAAAGAGAGCAAAAACATGATAATGCAGCTAATATAATATTCCTTCTTTCTTGTATCTGTCTGCCTCTCAGGTCGTTTTACTAATTACAATAAGTAATTTCGACTTCTTTGCGCTCTCTTTTAACGCATTCGAGACCGAAAGAAATTCATATCAGTCAGTAGGCAAGGGTATAATATACATATTTTATATATAACTTATGTAGTAATGTATATATCATGTTAATTTCATATTTTTTTCAATATATATATATATATATGTCGGAGATGAAATGAAAAACCGGAGCCTTCCCTATGCAATTTTGAGGAGGCCTTTTAGTGCTTTGGCCTAGATTTTATCATAACTGTAATTAAGTAATTGTCATCTGTAATTGTTTGACATTTGTGAAAAGCGAAAGTGGGTTCGAGGTGACAACTGGTCGCTGAACGTAGCCACGGTCACGGGATAAACGTTTTGCTTGATGAAGACAGAAATTGCCTAGTATCGGCGTTTGGATCTTTCTCGATGTTACCAAGGAGTATATAACAAACTTTTGACAGATATTGCCTAGCAACAACGATTGGAACCTTCTCGATGTTTCCAGCGAGAATATAACAAACAAATGCAGTCGTATTACGAAAAAGATTTTAATCAGAGAGGCATTCGTGTGGTCGCCTTGGAAAGTGATACATCGAGTAATTTTTCCGTGTGATTCAGCAAACGTATTTTTGTGTTATAAAATTGTTTAAAGTTTTCCCGTTGACCGTGTATTCGTTTGAACCCCGGATCATTGTTTATAGCGTAAATTAAATTCAATATTTGTAAATTTATCAATCGTTAATTTTCATTATTCGTTAAAATTAGTAAATCGTAAGATATATTATTCGTTTCTTTTATTGTTCGATAAAACTTATTATTCTTTAATCTAATTAATAATTTAATTTATCATTTGTTAATCAATCATATCATTTACAAAATTCATTATTCATAATATTTGTAAAACCTTGTTTATTCGTGTAAATATATTCTCTGTTTTGTAAAACAATGGCTAATTCAAACGAAGAATCGTTACGCGCCTTAAATCCTAATGTTAACCCGACATATATATATATGACTGTACATAATACATTATAGAATAACATAGTATATAATTTTATATTTTAAAAATATGAGGTATACTATTTAAGATTGTCATCGATTTAAAATCAAAGTATGAAAAGGATACCCCGGAGAGAGTAAAACACAGAATCATTCTAACTAAACATTCAGATCGTACCGACACCTAGGTATCGTCTTACAATTAAGTCTCGGTCTCGAATGGATTAAAATGAAATACATACTTGCAGCTTCAACATCTTCAATATCGAGGAGATTCAAACTTTACAAATAAATGTAAATTGCGATGTAAAACAAAGCGATGTAAAAAGGGAAAAAGGAGGAAAGAAGGAACAGGGAAGCAAAGAGAAGAAACGAATTTTTCATTTTCTCTTGCCAGGAATATAAGATGCTAAGTAATCTTCCTAAGTAATCTCCTCCAGCTTTTTCTAGTTTGCTCAATAATTATTAGTACATGTTAGGAAAACAAATAGAATTTTTGTTCTCAAGCGAGGTATAATTTAAATTTTGTATGTACACAAAAATGTTAAATATCTGTAATAAACATGGTATAATCAATTTTTTTACATAAAATTATATTGTATAGGCTATTGTTATTTAAACATTTTAAATTGGATGAAGAAAAAAAATGACGCAAATAAAACGTAGGACATTTTAATTAAAGAGACTAATATAGAGATTTATCTACTTAACTGTGATTAAATCATCTCCACTTAACGCTCTACCTCTTCTATTAATTATGCTTCGTTAAACTATGATTACAGAGGATGGGTTTTTTGATAAAATGACATTCTGACAAATATATATAGATCGATATATATAGATATAGATAGACAAATATATAGATTCTTACAACAGTAGTTATGAATGAACAGTAGTTATTGTATCAATTCCGTTCTTCAGAAGCTTCATTTGTGAAAAGACAATTCGCCAGAATATGGATTCACTGTAGTTATAGCTATAGGATTTCAATCTAGTTGACAGACTTGCTTTACGTAGAGAATATCTGTCTCTTGTTCTACCTTATCGCGATTCTCTCCTCATCTTATACGCTTTGTCGAGTGTCACGTAATTTTTGGGTTGGTTGGTGAAAATAAAATATAGTTGAGTCGTAACACAACTATTAACTTGGTTTTAATCAACCTTTATTATGAATTCAGCAATCACAATGTAACACGCACTGAGTTAACATAAATCACAATTCACTCCAACCACGTTATGTAAGACTTAGTTACAACAATACATTAAGTACGCGACTTATAAGAGTAGAGACCGACATAGATATGTTGACTATTCTAAGGATACAGAATAAGTGAAGTTTTACTGACGATACTGTGTCTGAGGAAAGCTAGAGGTGGGTGTGTCTAAGGACACGGGACTATCGGATTTGTTGATGACAATTTTGGTTAAGGAAGTGAGGGCAGTAGACACCATCTCCGATTGGATAATAGGACGGTTGGTAGACCAGGAAGGGTTTTAGCCGCCCTCGCGAGAAAGTTGCCAACGGAACATACCAGATGTGGAGAAAACCAACTTTCTAAGCTAACACGTGGTAGACAATAAACGTAAAGGGAAATTTAAGACAGGAAATACTCGCTTGGTCCGAAGGACCTTAACTATAAAAATGCCAAGGCCCCTGGTGGGCACTTAAGACTATTGAGGGTGCGCGCCAAGGATATGCAGACATCTGGGTGCCATCCTGTCCGTGGTGTGTGGCCTGGTCTCTGATATGAATTGACGTTACACGAGCAAAGTAATATTGGCATATATCTCGGCTCTGGTTACAATCATTAGTTTCCGCCTAAACGGTTAGAATCACATAGCTCGCGCTCTATTCTCGTTTATTCAACATTCAGGCCATATGGTCGCATGCGACGAGTTTTATGTTAATTCCGACCGATTACAATACCTTTCTTTCGTTTACAAGGAACGACGAGACTGGCAGTTGCGTGATTTCCAATGCAAAAGCCGCGATATCTGCACGATAACCTAACCTCAACCGATTTTGTTGTACTATTCTTATGTGGACTTCGTTTGTACCACTTTCGTAACAAAAATAGAATACGTAGAACACAGCATTCCGTTATGCGATATTGTCGATTCATAACATCCGAAAAATCAGAGATAATTATTTCCCTACAGTTGTACATTTGTGTGAAAAATTACGAACGTAAAGTTGTTTGGTGCATGCACAGTCCTCCCCTCCCCTGCATTTGCGTGGACATGCTAGAAAGATTCACTTTTCCACGGTGAAACTGTATGTATTATAATTTCATTTTTACAAAGGTCGAACATCCTACTATGCATAAATTTAATATTAATATAAGCAGGTTTCGTGTTAAGTATTACATCTGACGTATAAGCACACGTGTGTACGAGCCTTGGTTTTAAATGTCTTGTAGTAGACACCGAAAAGATTATTCAGTTGGATATCTGACTCAACATCAATATTTTACTAGGAGATAACATGTTAAGAACACGTTGGTGGATGGCATGGGAGATGATGAATGAAGACATACTTCTGTGAGATACATAAAATAGTAGTCAGAACGTATTTTGGCGCTTGGGGACAGCAACAGCTTTTTTTTTTTTTTTTATTTATTTGTTGGAATTACAATCAATTCTCGCGTTGAGAATTTTCAGTAATTTTTCTGGCGTGGCGCAGTGACATGGCTGTTTATTTACAATAAGTTAATACTTATTATAGATAGGTATAATTTATAAGTATTATAAGTAAGTGCATATGCTTAATTTGGATAATTAAATGAATCTAACGTTTAGGTCTAGCGGGTAGTGCCTCTTCAGCCTGCGAATCTGGTCCGTCGTATCGAGTAGTCCAGTGATTAGGGGGTTTCGGTGTTTCTTGACTCTTTTGCTATATCTGTCGCTATATTTTGCTATTTCCTCTTTGACTGTAGGTATCTTGAGGCCGCGATGGATGGTTTCGTTGGTAACATACCAAGGTGCGTCTATTAAGGCTCTTAGCGTTTTCGATTGGCATCGTTGTAGTATTTCGATGTTGGAGTTACTTGCTGTTCCCCATCGCTTCCTATATCCCTATATTCCGTACTTGCTTCGCTTGGTACTTTTATAATTTTCGTAGTTACAATAAAAAATTTAATTCTTAACAGATTAAAGATTTAACCTCTTGCTTTATAGTGTACAATAATTTTTTTCTTTTTCTTTTTTTTTTTTTTTTTTTGTATAGGTTATGTGATCCATAGTTTGAGTAACTAGTACATATATATAATTACGTGACAAGCTTTCATTTCAATCTATATTTGAGATTAATATTTTATCAGTTTCTGTTCGTAACAACATCGAAGTAGTCCATAAGTTTGAAGAGTATAATTAAGGAAGTTATGAAGCAAGAGGTTAAGGACAAATTCTGAAAGAGGTTATGTACAACTCAGTAGTACTGCTTTACATTACTTTGCGAATTACTTTTCAAGCATAAAAATAGTTTAACAGCCACTTATAGTTACTTCCTTACCATTACATTCATTAAATTCGTTTGATTTTGTAAACAAAATAACCACGCTGACCAGTCTCTTATTTAAAATAGAATTATTTTGTCATATATCCAACAGTTTACTTTCTCTTCGCTTTGTCTCGTATTACGACTTTATAACGGTGTTTCTTTAAACTTTAAACGATCGTAATAAATGTATTTACGGACGATGACTGATATCTGGTCTGTCTTAAAGTTTCAACTAATTAGTGCCCCGTTACTTTGGACGTTATGAAATGTTGTATAACCAAAGACTTATCTTCTCTTTTGGTAGTTGCATAAGAGAAGACTGAGCCATTGAAACGCTCGAATAGATTAGCTGATTCGCTTAACGTATTTTTACTTCCGACGAGCTAAACACAAGAGCAGAAAGCACTTAAGGAATAATACAGAAACGTCAAACGTATACAGAAATATATTTCGTAAAAGCATTAGTACGTAACATGTCTTTATAATTCTATTTATGTATAGTAAAATGGCTTGTTTCCATTTTCATGAATTATAACTGACATTTCAAGGCATTCATGTAAATATGTAACTCTCGTTAATTAATAATTTAACAATGCGTCATGAAACGTATCATTTTCGTTTCTTCCTTTGTTTCGTTATACACAGGAACGAATTTGTAAATAAAGATGTATAATCAACGATAACATATGACAGCGAGTATAATAACTGTCAGCAAAGGAAGAGGTCGGTAAAATGATTGTGGTTGATCTCAGTGTATCGGTAAATAAGCTTCGACAGACGTTGCCGGGGGACTCGGTGTCGGTGAAACCGCGTCGATGAAATGATTGTCAGTGATTTAAAGATAACCCAATTTATTGATCTGTCTCCCCTTCATGGTGTTGTACGTCTCTCTATAAAACATATTCTACCTCGGAGGGCTGAAAAATTTAACTTGGTCTCACTGGACTGGACTGTAAGTAAGAAAATTGAAATGCAAAATCCACGTGTGAGCGCAACGGTTTAGATGGAAAGTTCGATAGGACAATTATGTATATTAGCCTGAAAGAAAGCTCGTGGCTTCGCACGCAACACGTAATTTCCCTCGCTGAAATAATCCTATTACAACGATACGATTTAAAATTTTCCTTAACAGACCTCGCAATGTAATTCTTCATCTACAATTTTTTATTCGGCCTGAAACAAGAGACTTTCGAAGCCTTATAGAGTCTCGCGAATCTAAAAGTCAGGTTTCAACGTATTTTCGCGTCTTATTCTATAATACTGAAGACATTAAAGGTGTTAACGATTATTGTCTCACTATGTACGTACATCAAACGAGTACTTACGTAAGAGACGAATGGAAATGGAAACAGCCGAGAATAATTGAAGATAATTTGAATACGTTCCAGGCTATAATACAATTTCTCGTGAACCGTAATTGATTCGCAGAAGGGAATTGCTGCTTCTCACGACTAGCAAAGTGTTTCGCAAAAAAAAAAAAAAGAAAAGAAAAATGGTGTCGGAAGGATAGAAAAAAAGCGGTGGCCTACATCAAGCAATCTTCATGCCGATAATGCATTTATTATTCAGTTCGTTCATTTTCTATCGCGTAACAGACACTGGGATAACTGACAGAACGAGCGTATAAATCTTGCATCTCTCAACCTGACTTCTCCCAATTCGTATACTTCCATCCTTCGTATAAGTGACAATGAATCAGAAGAGTTTCATAGCAATATTGAACAACATACAGTCAACTACAACACCATTAGATACATCCACCATACAGTCAACTACAACACCATTAGATAACAGCAATACAATAGATTATAATTTTCTACGTGTCATTGATTCATCGTCATCATTTTCCATTTTTTTAGCATATGTAAAAACGTATCTGACGTAATCTTACCTCGCTCTTTGAGTACAAAAATCCATTCAAATGAAACAAAGGGAAAAGAAATAAGAAAACAAACACTCACATACGAATCTTCATTACATAACTGTATGTACTTCTCGAGGTATAATTACTCAGACACGTTACAGCGTACCTTCTTCGTTCCCTAATGGCTGATGTTGATCGTTGACGTTTATAATGAAAGAATTTCGTCAACGGCGCCATCTGGATCCCTGTTGAAAAATTAAAATAGCCGCAACAGCACCATTAAGCTCATCACCCAGAGTAGCTTTTGTGGCTGAGTCGTGGAGGAATTATTATCATCAACGACATAAACTTTACCAGTTCCGGTAATGTTCTTCAGATGGTCCAGGCATTCGAACTCGCAACATCGCTTTCCAAGACGGAATTTCTTGCATGTCTGTAGTAAAAAGAAATCGAATCTGGTCCGTCGTATCGAGTAGTCCAGTGATTAGCGGGTTTCGGTGTTTCTTGACTCTTTTGCTATATCTGTCGCTATATTTTGCTATTTCCTCTTTGACTGTAGGTATCTTGAGGTCGCGATGGATGGTTTCGTTGGTAACATACCAAGGTGCGTCTATTAAGGCTCTTAGCGTTTTCGATTGGAATCGTTGTAGTATTTCGATGTTGGAGTTACTTGGACAGCAACAGCTGGTGATACTGTCATACACCTCCATTTATAAACTTTCGAAAATCGATGTGACCTTCAAACTTTAGTGTATTCTGTTTCACAGCACAAAATGTTTCCGAAACGTACGTTTATTGTTACAATGAACTTGACTAATGGCTCTGAAATACTATCCTTGAAAAAACAATGGGGGAATTGGAGCAAAAAAAAGAAGGAAATAAACAAAGACCTTGTTGGTTCGTAAAAATAAAATATGCTACAGGAAAAACTTTTTCCAACGGATTGAGATGCGACAAGCTATGACGCGAATCGAGCGTTTGTCTACAGGAGCGCATTTTCGGTGGATATATATGTCGGAATGACATTGGGGATAGGGTTGTCGGTGTTTGAGGAGTCTTCATTGAAGGTAGCCATCGTTGCGGTGTAACGAAGATACGATTTATTGACACAGGTATGAATAACACAGGTTTGACAATCTACCACGGCGGTGAGACGTCCGCGACACTAGTGACAGTGGTCTCCGGTTCAATAACGAATCCGCGGCCAACGGGATGACAGATGGGCGTTCTCGCTGAATCTAAGTCTGACTCGTAAAAATAATTGCTGAGCGTAAAAACGTTACTCTTTGGTCGACGGGAGCGCATAAAAGAATGCCCGTCCCGTCCCGATGATGCCACAGAGGAAAACTATAATGGGGTGTGTCTAAGGACACGAGATCATCGGATTCGTCGAGAAAAGCCTTCGTTCAGAAAGTAAGGGAAATTGGCGTTGCTGCTAATTGGTCAACCTCCATATCGGTGGTTAGAAAAAGATGCTAGCCGCCCTCGAGGGAAAGTTGCTAGTGGGAGACGCCGCTCGTTGAAAAATATGTCTCCCCTATCTTCCCGTAGTTGGGACAAAGACTGTTCGTCTGTTTGAAGGACTTTAGTTAACTAAACCTTAAGATTTATAACGGGCCCTCGGGCTAGCCGAACATGTACTGCGGAGACGCATCGACATCTGGCAATCATCTTACTCGAAGAATAGGGTCTGCGTGTGGCGAGCCACGGGACAGAAACCGTTGGAATGTTTACTGTCGCGTGTCGCCACGAATTTTTCTTTTAAGGAGAGCTATAGAATTACTCCATACCTTTGTTAGGCAAAGCGTTCATCCCTTGACCGCGGCTACGTTGGGCGACAGACTGTCACCTCGAGCCAAAGCTCACCGTCACTAATCTCGAACAATTACAATCGGATTGAATAACTACAATAGTTTAGTTACAGTTATAGTAGACTTTAGATTGCAATGTTGCGGGGCTATCCAAAGGTTCCGGTGTCCTTTCATCTCCGACATATAGATATACATGTATATGTGACGAAATATACTAAAGCAATATTGACCCTTTGTCGCTGAAAGTATCAAACTACAAAACTTTCTTTCAAATTTTCAGAATAAGGAAATCAGGATCATGATAAATAATTGGAACATAATTAAAAATAATATATCTTCTCTATAAGATAATGAATACATTGGTTCATTTAATTTTTATGGATATTCAAACGCTTCTGTGAAATAAAACGTCAAGATTATAGAGTATAAAATTCATAGCTATGAAATAACTAAAACTCTGATGTATTATTAAAAATATACGTTATGTTGTATGTAGTGATACATACAAAGATTGCATGTACAAACCCATAATTAACACAATGCTACCGCAACCATTCTGCAATCTACCTTGCCCAAAACACTCTTCCAGTCACCTCCAAACTCTTCAATTCTCTCCACCTAACCACCCACAAACCATTCACAAACGTGCAATTCTCGACAAAAGAAGAACTTATCGTCAGTTGTCCTTAACATCTCGTTCATTCATTTGGTCCCTATCCCCCTATTTCCTCCCACTGCGATGATCGCACTACATTTTGCCACGTCTCTATTCTATTCTCTGGATGATCTGAATTCTCGAGCAGTCGAGTGACGATTGATCTGTACAATTGACCGATTTCTTTTTACTACAGACATGCAAGAAATACCGTGTTGGAGAGCGATGTTGCGAGTTCGAGTGCCTGGACCATCTGAAGAACGTTACCGGAACTGGTATAGTTTATGTCGTTGATGATAAGAATTCCTCCACGACTCAGCAACAAGAGCTACTCTGGGTAATGAGCTTAATGGTGCTGTTGCGGCTATTTTAATTTTTCAACAAGGATCCAGATGGCGCCGTTGACGAAATTCTTTCATTATAAACGTCAACGATCAACATCAGCCATCAGGGAACAAAGAAGGTACGCTGTAACGTGTCTGAGTAATTATACCTCGAGGAGTACATACAGTTATGTGATGAAGATTCGTATGTGAGTGTTTGTTTTCTTATTTCTTTCCCCTTTGTTTCATTTGAATGGATTTTTGTACTCAAAGAGCGAGGTAAGATTACGTCAGATACGTTTTTACATATGCTAAAAAAATGGAAAATGATGATGATGAATCAATGACGCGTAGAAAATTATAATCTATTGTATTGCTGTTATCTAATGGTGTTGTAGTTGACTGTATGGTGGATGTATCTAATGGTGTTGTAGTTGACTGTATGTTGTTCAATATTGCTATGAAACTCTTCTGATTCATTGTCACGTATACGAAGGATGGAAGTATACGAATTGGGAGAAGTCAGGTTGAGAGATGCAAAATTTATACGCTCGCTCTGTCAGTTATCCCAGTGTCTGTTACGCGATAGAGAATGAACGAACTGAATAATAAATGCATTATCGGCATGAAGATTGCTTGATGTAGGCCACCGCTTTTTTTCTATCCTTCCGATACCATTTTTCTTTTCTTTTTTTTTTTTTGCGAAACACTTTGCTAGTCGTGAGAAGCAGCAATTCCCTTCTGCGAATCAATTACGGTTCACGAGAAATTGTAATATAGCCTGGAACGTATTCAAATTATCTTCAATTATTCTCGGCTGTTTCCATTTCCATTCGTCTCTTACGTAAGTACTCGTTTGATGTACGTACATAGTGAGACAATAATCGTTAACACCTTTAATGTCTTCAGTATTATAGAATAAGACGCGAAAATACGTTGAAACCTGACTTTTAGATTCGCGAGACTCTATAAGGCTTCGAAAGTCTCTTGTTTCAGGCCGAATAAAAAATTGTAGATGAAGAATTACATTGCGAGGTCTGTTAAGGAAAATTTTAAATCGTATCGTTGTAATAGGATTATTTCAGCGAGGGAAATTACGTGTTGCGTGCGAAGCCACGAGCTTTCTTTCAGGCTAATATACATAATTGTCCTATCGAACTTTCCATCTAAACCGTTGCGCTCACACGTGGATTTTGCATTTCAATTTTCTTACTTACAGTCCAGTCCAGTGAGACCAAGTTAAATTTTTCAGCCCTCCGAGGTAGAATATGTTTTATAGAGAGACGTACAACGCCATGAAGGGGAGACAGATCAATAAATTGGGTTATCTTTAAATCACTGACAATCATTTCATCGACGCGGTTTCACCGACACCGAGTCCCCCGGCAACGTCTGTCGAAGCTTATTTACCGATACACTGAGATCAACCACAATCATTTTACCGACCTCTTCCTTTGCTGACAGTTATTATACTCGCTGTCATATGTTATCGTTGATTATACATCTTTATTTACAAATTCGTTCCTGTGTATAACGAAACAAAGGAAGAAACGAAAATGATACGTTTCATGACGCATTGTTAAATTATTAATTAACGAGAGTTACATATCTACATGAATGCCTTGAAATGTCAGTTATAATTCATGAAAATGGAAACAAGCCATTTTACTATACATAAATAGAATTATAAAGACATGTTACGTACTAATGCTTTTACGAAATATATTTCTGTATGCGTTTGACGTTTCTGTATTATTCCTTATGTGCTTTCTGCTCTTGTGTTTAGCTCGTCGGAAGTAAAAATACATTAAGCGAATCAGCTAATCTATTCGAGCGTTTCAATGGCTCAGTCTTCTCTTATGCAACTACCAAAAGAGAAGATAAGTCATTGGTTATACAACATTTCATAACGTCCAAAGTAACGGGGCACTAATTAGTTGAAACTTTAAGACAGACCAGATATCAGTCATCGTCCGTAAATACATTTATTACGATCGTTTAAAGTTTAAAGAAACACCGTTATAAAGTCGTAATACGAGACAAAGCGAAGAGAAAGTAAACTGTTGGATATATGACAAAATAATTCTATTTTAAATAAGAGACTGGTCAGCGTGGTTATTTTGTTTACAAAATCAAACGAATGTAATGAATGTAATGGTAAGGAAGTAACTATAAGTGGCTGTTAAATTATTTTTATGCTTGAAAAGTAATTCGCAAAGTAATGTAAAGCAGTACTACTGAGTTGTACATAACCTCTTTCAGAATTTGTTCTTAACCTCTTGCTTCATAACTTCCTTAATTATACTCTTCAAACTTATGGACTACTTCGATGTTGTTACGAACAGAAACTGATAAAATATTAATCTTAAATATAGATTGAAATGAAAGCTTGTCACGTAAATATATATATGTACTAGTTACTCAAACTATGGATCACATAACCTATACAAAAAAAAAAAAAAAAAAAAAAAGAAAAAGAAAAAAATTATTGTACACTATAAAGCAAGAGGTTAAATCTTTAATCTGTTAAGAATTAAATTTTTTATTGTAACTGCGAAAATTATAAAAGTACCAAGCGAAGCAAGTACGGAATATATGCGGAATATGAATCGCTCAACGAGCCAAAGAGCGGCTCAGTGACAAAATTAGTAATGTAAAGACCACAAATATTACAACATTATATTCTACCACAAAATAATTCTCTATACAAAAAAGGTACACAACGAATCGATTTTTCACAACGATAAGAGTCAACAGAACCAATCAAGACCAGGCGAGACTCTCATAAGACGACGATATCAGAGGGATCAAATCAGCGACTTCAATCTATGTTACAGAGTATAGTTATCAAGAAAAATTGCTCTTTTCATGAAAAGTATGGTAATGATACTCTTATAATACATTGTATATCTGGCAGTCGGATGTGCCCGTGGCCATCGGAAATGTAAAGACGACGCTTTTAGAAAGTGATAGCGCCATCGCGTTTTAAAAACGCGTTAGAAGAAGGACGGTTTCGCTATCCAAGGCGAATCGAAAAGTGTGCGTGTTGCGAGAATCAGAGTTGATCGAGACGTCGAAGCATAGAGTCGTTAGAATTGAGTTGCGAGTGTTGTCGAGTGTTAGAGTTGCTAGTGAGAGAGAGAGAGAGAGAGAGAGAGAGTTACCAAATAGTTGTCAAGTTATTTGTTGTAAATACGAGCGTTGCATTTAGTTTTCCTGTTAATCAAACATCGTTTCTCTGTCTAACTAATATCTGTATTTTCAATCCATTATTAATATATTCCGATATTACAAGTGGGGGCTCGTCCGGGATTGAATAAGACAGAGAAACGATACGACTTAACGGAGCTATTTGTGCGGGAGTAGAAAAGAATAGAATAAAATGGCAAACGTTGAAGACGAACGATTGTCGGGTGAAGAGGATTTGACGCTGGAGGAGCTGAGGAGTAAGCTCGCACAGATGAATCTGCCTATATCCGGTGCGAGATCAGTGCTGGTTGCCAGGTTGAACAGAGCGTGCAAACCTGGTCGATCTACTCCTAAGGATTCGAAGCGTGGCGAAGAATCAACAAACCAGCGAGATCTAAGAAGCAAGCAGAGAGCCGAACGCAGTCAAGAGGGAGAGGAAGACCTCGAGAAGCTGAGGACGAAAGAGCTGAGAGCGCGTCTCGTTAGCTTGGGGTTGAAGGTAACGGGAAGAAAATCCGAACTACGCGCGCGGCTACAGGCGGCCCTAGAAGGAGACGATGTATCGTCGGAAGAAGGGAGCTCCGACGAAAGTGAAGGCGAGGACGATAAACAAGGCGCGCGAGAATACAGGAGAGGCACGCGAGCGGTGTATCAGGACCGCGATGAGTATCAGCAGAAGTATATGCGTCGGTTCGATGTTGAGTCTTAAAGACGTGGAAGACTCATTAGAGAAATTCAGCGGGGATGATCTGCTGAGTGTAAATCAGTGGGTGGAAGACTTCGAGGAAATGGCAGAAGTGTGGGGTTGGTCAGACGCCCACATGGTGGCCTATGCTAAGAAATTACTCGCAGGCTCCGCTCAGGCCTTCGTACGACAAGAGCGATGCGCGAAGTTTTGGGCAAAGCTAAAAAAGGCGTTGAGGAATGAGTTTGAAAATGTAGTAAGCGACCAACAGATACATGGCGAGTTATCCCATAGAAAGAAGAAAGCAGATGAGAGTCTGCAACAATATATGTATCACATGTGCGGGATTGCAAAACAAGGAAGGGTTGATACGCAATCCTTGATAGACTACATTATTCAAGGCATTCCCGACGAGGTCGCGAACAAGACTGTGCTATACGGAGCCAGGAATATCGAGCAATTAAAAGAGCGTTTCAGGCGCTACGAAGCGATAAAAAGAGATATGGAGATGAGGACGAAATTTGAGGAGCCGAAGAGTAGCAGGGTAAAGCCGGTGGCGAAGCTGTCCGAAACCGAGAGGAACAAGGAACCCGGTCGATCTGGAGATGCGAGGAAGGCGCGATGCTACAATTGCGGTGATGCGGAGCACGTGTGTGCGGAGTGTCCGAGCAAGTCGAGAGGACCTAAATGCTTCAAATGTAGGGAGTACGGACACATCGCATCAAAATGCGACAAGGCACTGGGTGAGCCCTCAAAAAAAGTTTACAGCGTGTTTCGGTCGTTACAAACAAGGCGTGGTAAGGATGTTAAGATGGAAAATTTCGAATTGAGCGCGTTGATAGACACCGGTAGTGAGCTGACTCTAATGCGAGCAGATCAGCATGTGAAAATCGGAGCGTTCAGATTAAGTCGGGAAATCGTTGGATTTCGCGGTGTCGGTTCCGGAAGGAATTTTACGCTCGGGAAATTTTCGACGAACATTATTATAGACAATGAGTCGTACTGTATAACCATACACGTAGTTCCAGACACAGTGATGCAACATTCGCTTATTATTGGCGCAGACTTTTTGGACACTGTTGAAATAAGTATAAAAGGGGGAAAATCTTTTATTAGTAGAATAAAGGACGAAAATCCCGATGAGTGTCCGGAAGTCCTCATGATAGATGTAGAGACACAGGCGAGTGAGATAGATTTGTCACACGTTAAGGACATGCAACATAGGCTAAAAAGAGATTTGAAGAGAACCAAAGCATTGCTAAGAGACGCTCAAACGATGCTGGAGAGATCGAAAGGTGACACGACGGGTAAAGCAGCTTTACGACAGCTGAAGAACCAGTTAGAAGATGCAGAATGCGCTAGAGCAGTTGCAGTTAAAGCGAAACAGGCACTGGAGCAAGAACCGAATGAGACGCAGGCTTCGTTGCAGGAAGTACTGCGGCAACGTTCCGAAGCAGAAGATCGTGTTAATGTAGCTAGTCGCGAACGAACTGAGCTACTGTCGCAATTGGAAGAAAATAAAGAAGAGTTAGCAGAAGTTTTGAAGAAGTATCGGGCAGCTGTGCAGCAAGTGTCGGAGGAACGGAGAATAGTGGCAAGACACGTGGTGATTGGTAAAGTGGACCACGAGATGGTGTCCTCGTCGGATTCTTGCCGCCAGCAGGAGGACTTAGCGAACATCACGAGGAGGAAGAATCTGGCTAAACAACAGCAACAGGATGTTGTTGATGATATTTGCGAATTTACTGAGAAGGATAGCGTTGCGGGTGTGAGGGTTGTTTCAAGTTTTCGGATAGACTCGAAGAGAGTGAGTGCAAGGCGAACGAAAAGACAAGGGAAGTCGCACGCGCGGAATCCCTCCAATAATATCGATACGAAGATTCGATATACAGAGGATGTGGATGACGAGGACGACGATGGGATTGTCGAGGACACGATGAACGTGAAGACCTTCGAAAAAGAAGAGATCATAGTCTCGGTAGATGGTAAGTTGTTAACGTCTTCCATGTACGAACCGAGCCTACGAAAATGTCACGATGCTGCCACGACGATCAAAGCCCCTGACAAGAGTGAAATGGGTAAACAAACAACGGAGAGGAAGATAGAGGAAGAGCGAAAGAGGAGCAGTAGCATCGAGGACGAACAGGCCGCGGTGTTCCAAGAGGAACGAGATCAGCTGCGTGCGGACGCAAAGAGACGGATTGAGGAGATCCAAATCCGAAACAAGCGGGCGTATAACAGGAGACGCAAGAAGGCGACAGCATACAGGACGGGAGATCTAGTGGCAATCGAGAGGATGCAGAGGGGTCCCGGGCTAAAGCTGCATCCGAAGTTTCTTGGACCGTACCGGGTGATAAAAGTCCTGCGAAATGACCGATACATAGTGCAGCGAGAGGGGGAGCACGAAGGGCCACGTACAACTTCCACGGCAGCCGATCACATGAAATGGTGGAATGCTGACGATAGTGATGTAAGTGCGAGCGGCGATGATGAGCACATCTGAGGGCAGATGTGATTGTCAGGAAAGGCCGATTGTGATATCGTAGAATAGCTTTGATTGGAGATCGGCTGAAAATAGAAAAACCGTGTACGTCGTGTTTCTGTGGTTCGTTTACATTTAAGAGTGCCTACGTGACTAAAGGCACGTAGTTGGTAGTTCTTACATAGGTATGAGGGAAACAATAGACAACGTTAGAAGAAGGACGGTTTCGCTATCCAAGGCGAATCGAAAAGTGTGCGTGTTGCGAGAATCAGAGTTGATCGAGACGTCGAAGCATAGAGTCGTTAGAATTGAGTTGCGAGTGTTGTCGAGTGTTAGAGTTGCTAGTGAGAGAGAGAGAGAGAGAGAGAGAGAGAGTTACCAAATAGTTGTCAAGTTATTTGTTGTAAATACGAGCGTTGCATTTAGTTTTCCTGTTAATCAAACATCGTTTCTCTGTCTAACTAATATCTGTATTTTCAATCCATTATTAATAAATTATAATTAATCGGACAAAATTACACCTTTAATATATTCCGATATTACATTACCGTGATGTAATATTTATCATGCTTATTTTGTACGTAAAACGAATCGTTGGAATATTCCCGAAGCTAACGAAGCATTTCCCAAAAGTTAAACCGAAGAAATTAACGCGAATAGTTAAGTGAAATTTTTCCATTAACTTGCTGACCAACCGGCAAATAAAAAATCATAAAAATTGTTTCAATGTGTTGAGGTCACGCATAACTTCTTTTTTCATTGACGATTACCAAACAGGTAAAATTTCGAAATTGTACGAAGGCCACGTGACCAGATCGTATTGGAATTTGAAGTGCATGGAAAAAGACAACTCGAAGTACAAACCTTGAGCTGTACTACTCGAAGTACAAACGTGAACTAATGGATGCAGAAAAGCAATTAACGCCAAACATCCGAACAGCATCTTGGAGCCCGTCATTGTTCTGAAATAAAAGAAGTGACGAATTAAAAAGACGCAGGACTAATAATAATAAAGGAAACTTAGTTCGTATCATAAATTGAATTTACATCAGAAAAGAAGCACGATCAAGCGAAACAGATCGTAGAAATGACAAATATCATCGATATACGTTTCAGTGTAATTTCACTTTTGAAAATTATTTAGTTTAATACGATCGTATTCATCGCTCTGAAACTTTCATTGTGCTGCAATTTGTGCTGCGTCTTTTTAATTTCTCTATCTTTCTGTGTTTTCGGAAAAATTACTTGAAAGATTAAGAATTGCTTGCCTTATTTTATTTTCGATTAGTTAGGATTTGATTGTTCCAGGTAAGGTTTATTATTTATAACAGGTTTTATCACTTGTTTATTATTTAGGAGTTTGTTATTTTAGGATTAGTACCTTTTAGGATTTCTTATCCTTCGAGTTTCTGTTTCAGATATCTAGGTCTATTTCAAGATGTTTTATTACATTAGGATTATTTATTCGATTAAGATAATTTAAGAGTTTCACAATGTACAAAGAAATAATCGCGTGAAATTTAGATTTATGCTTTAAACGTATTAAACACGCGGTAATTTCAATGTCTATAGCCTCGAACGTGTTCTGATTAGTTGTGTCATTGTCTGTGACATTGAAATCACAAAAATCCATTGCAAGTGTGCTGTCATGCAATGTGGATGTAATTGGGTTTTTTGGGTATTTCCTGTATCATCTGATTTGTACAGTACTATTTTAACGCAAGGACAGGAAACTTATTATATATTTCCCGTCCATTATTTGAATCGTTGTGAAGTGTAACGAATTATATTCGATTCGAGGAGATGTTAATGAATTACCCATTTCATATGTAATTACATGGAAATAAAAATCAACAGACAACGGAATTTCCAATATTTTTTTGTTTCGTCACGTCTTTTTCATAATATATCTTTTATAGGTACGTGATCTATTAATCGTTCGAATGGAAATAATTATTCGTATAATATTCAAATGATTCTAGCCATAAAATAAATTAAAACGATACCTGTCAATGATATGCAATCTGCGTATGACGTCAACCTCGATCTATGCTTATACAAGAAATTTTATCAATCAATGACTAGATATACAATAATCAAATATTATAAAATTTCCTGAAAACCTTTAGGTGTTAATATTAAGGTGTTAATATCTTTAATATTTGCAAGTTATTGTTTAGCGCTAATTAGTTAGAATGTAACAAGTGGTGTACCAGAATTGAGATAATTAAGCCACACGAACAATCTTATTTAGATCTTTTTAATTTTTTAATTCTCTTTTGCTCCAATACTTCGTAAAATTAATCTTCGTTAGCTACTACACTTCATAGAATGACAAGAGATAATTTTTCTTATATAACGTTTCATTCATAAAATCTATCATTAAAGTATATCTTCATAAAAATATCATTCCATACTAACGGTATATTTGGTGTCATACGAGATAACAGTTACCAGTGATGACATATGTAACTTTATAAAGATATCTCGTTTTATTATATATTAAAAGAATGTACTCATTGCTGCTATATTTCAGATGAAAAAAAGGAGGCAACGATTTTACAGTAAAATCGTTCGTTTACAACTGATTCATTTACATTTCATGATAATACTGTGCATTCTGAATATGCTATGATTTGGTTTAAAATAATAAATAGTCCATTCTTGCATACTATTGCTCCGGCTTTACTTGTATTTTCGATATTGGTATAAATAGAAAGACAATTAATGTCGTTCGAGTCTATTTTCGGATCATTTATATTACGTTTAATCCATATAGTTATTATATGAGACATAGTATCGTAAAATTTGGAAGAATAAAACGTTCGTACAGGATGTACATTTTATAAGAACTCCAACAAATCTGCGTGTGCACCTAAAATACAAACCGATAGTGATTGTTCATAAGTTTATATACATTATCTAATGTCAATCGAAGGTATCAATTCTTTTTCTCCATAAGAGTACTTTTTCATTTATATGTGTTCAAAAATACATGTGTTCAACCGTGAAGCATATGTCACCTACAACGAAAAAGAGTTTTCCTATACTTAATATTTCCTTTATATACCTATGAAAGTCTATTCTTCGCGTAGTATGAAATTATGAATAAATCTGGAATATTGTTCAATCTGAAAAGAAAAATAACTTATTGACATCATTCATTGATACGAGATTCAGAATGTTTGTTTTGTCTTGCAGAGAAAGAAGGCAGCCCTTTCTTTTAATGTGAAATAGAAAGCGAAAATTTGAAAACAGATTTTTTGGAAATTTACTTGCAAATATCGTTTTCAATATCGTGATTTTCTTCCCAATGGTACTGTACTTTCAAATTTTCCAGTATCCCTCTAAAAACAAAAAGTCGAACCTCGTTATCATTAACATAGGCATTACAAGGAAGAGAAGTATTAGAAAGCAGCTCCTTCTTATTATGGATTTCTTTATAATCGTGTAAATAAGAAATTCCGGAAATTTTTTCCTCAAGAATTTAATTCTTGTGTTTTGATTGATAATTATTACACTGCATACTAACTTTTCGCATACTGTTCGCGTCTAACAATTTCCTAATAATAACTACTTCAAAATTACATATGTTCTTGCACGAATTCAAAAGTACGTATGATACAATTACAATTGATTCTAAAATAATAATTATTTAAAGATATTAAGATACTAATTAAACGTTTCACTATATTTCAAAATCTGGAACAACAAATTTTTATTTATAAAAAATGAAACTGTCTTTATATATTCTTTGTCATGATGCTATTTCTTATTACCATGTCGACATTTTTTAAAATTCATTTTGTTATCTCTACGCAATATGAAAATTCATATACTGCTTAATATTTTTTACATATTATCCATCCACCGCATGATATCTCCTGAAAAATCAAAATATTAATGTTATATTATTACAATGCTTCTTAAATTTCAATTTTTGACAAATTTGAAATCCAATATATTTTGCACAATTATTATTTATCAAAAAATTCTAAGTTAGTAACTTTCTTTTCAAATGGCAAATAACATATACATTGACTTACCTGTAAGTTTTTGTTCCTAATCATAATTTCCTCTTATAGAACATCGTTATTGTTCTCATAATTACTACCAGTGTCATAGATATTGTAATGGCTACAACTGAATTAATAGAAAATGATAAATAACTGTGTATAACACTAACACATAACTGTGTATAACAATGACACATAACTTTTACTTACATATCAGTCGATAAGGGATTACTGTGATATCCTGTTGATGTTTCTTAAGGCACTTGATTAGGTGCGATACGGTATCATTCCTTATGGTATACTGTAGATAAGTATTTTAGAAAATAACAAGAATAAATCTAAATTATTCAGAGGTTCCAGTTTCGGCTTAGACATAAATACAGGACCATTTGCAAAGAAGAAAGGGTGCGTTTCTACAGCCTCGTTATAGTAACCATGAATACCAATCTCTGAATTACTGGTTACTAAACATAAATATCCTATAAAATTTAATATATTTCTTTAATTTTTAATACATACATGAGATAGTAGTTCTAAATTATGAATCATCCTACCTGTGATATTACACTTTTCCTTATAATATCATCACTCAAGTGAACAACATTAAGATCATGTAAACCATGTCATCCTATCTTACTGTGAAGATACTTAGTTATGTTATCTAACGTTACAAAAATATCATCAAATTCAAGTCCTTTTATTCACATCACATGGCCACGGCGATCTGGTTCTTCGTTATATAATGTTCTAAAATTTGTCGTATATATAGGATGTACAAACCGTGATATCAAGGTATCAGTTCTTCCTTCCCAAGGGACAGTTTCATTAAAATTCTGATAGAAATAAAGATTAATTATTAATATTCTAACAATCATATATGTTAAATACATTATAGTCAACGATATATACCTGAGCGAATGTAGGGGTGATTCCTTGATAATTATAAATGTCATCAGCCCACATCATTGTGCCACTTCTTTGTACTCCAGCCTCTAGATTAACAGCCTAAACAAACATACAAAATTTTATAGAAGCTGTACAAAATATAGTATATATGAGCAATATTGAAGCGTTCAAGGGGATATAAAGGTAACGTACATCACATACACGTGTACTCTCATGCAACAAAATACAATTAGATTTAATAGTATAAGCTCTTTTATTCATCATAATAGATTGGAAATTTAAGTGTCTTACGAGGGTGAGTAAAAAGTTACCCGCTCTGTCGGTGTAGAATTTATTTTAAGCAATTGTCAAAAAAGACATACATCATTTTTTGACATAATCACTCAATTTCTGTATACACTTTGTCCATTTGCTGAAGGACCTTCGTATTTTCTCGTTAAAAAATGTTTTGGGCTGAGCTGCGAACCACGAATGCATCGTCGTCTTCACCTTTTCATCAGCTTTCTCGGCATCCATCTCGCACAAACTTTTTAAAACCCAAATCTGTCGTGCACTATTGCATAAGCAGAGCCGTGGCTGATTTGCAAATGATTTGCCACATTATCCAGTGTCACTCGTCTATTCCATAGAGCATAAGTTCATGAGCACGTTCAATGTTGTCATCGTGGATGTGGACGGGCGTCCAGCTGTTTTTTCATAACACTTGTGCGATCTTCTTTGAACTTTTGTGCCCATTCAAACACACTTCGTGACAAAACACTTTCTCCATAATGTGCATTAAATCTTTGATAAATATAGGCATCAAACATAACCTGCGACCACAAGAAACAGCATCCTGCACTGTTTTCCTGCAAATCGCCATTGAAAAGCGCCATTACTCGCGCAACGGTCACAAACGAATTGACGTAACACAATGAAACCTGCGCAGCAGCACTGAACAGATATTGACGTCATACGAAGAGTGCAGATGGATCAATACGGTCGACAGAAGTTTTAACTATCTGGAGTGCGGATAAATTTTTACCGAGAGTCGTATAGGAATCTATAATCTGTAAGTACACTTTTGGCTGAATGAAAATTTCTCTTACATATAGTCAAAAATGCAGAAACAGTGTATTGAATTGGAAAGTGATAAAAAATAAGCGAAGTTTCGAGGTTGCATGTGATTGCATGAGTACACAGGACGTTTTTAGCGAATAAAAAATAATTTTGAAAGACACGAGACTTATCTTGTATTTTATGCACTCTCTGTGTCCGAATCTCCAGAAGCTCTCTATCTTATGAAGTGTTTTAGATTAGCCGGAAAATTTTGTATGTACATAGAAGAAGTATACGATCTAGGTGGAATATTCCATTATTCTCTTGATACAACAGAAACGAAATTTACAGAACTTCTCAGAAAGTTGGTTTATTATTACCAAATTAATAGAATTAATATACGTTTATCATCTTTACATACCTAAGTCGTGGAGGTTTATCGTGCGTAAAAAATTAGTGTCGTTTCAAAGTTACATTTCGTACATTTTAAGCCTATAATTTGTAACGTACAAAACAATGTAAATTTGAGCTGTTTCTTATCTCCACAATAAGAAAATCCAACTTTACGTTTTTTACACAATGATATTTATGGAACAGTAATATCATATTATTGCATCGCTTGGAGAATGAAGTCAAGGTACGATGTGACCCTAGTGTAAACGCTGGGAAAGCCAGCTGTGCCGCACTTATAAGCGTAAGACACAATACCTATTAAATACGAGGTTAATTCATGTTGTATCAGCAGTGGTCCGCCGCGGTCAGCCTGAAAGGATCGTTAAATTTTTAATCAAAGATACTGAAATATATCGATCGAATTGTATTGAAATTATACTTATATACAGTAATAATCTTCTATTGATTTGTGTATAGAAATACTCCAATTTATAATGTACATGTTATATGTATTTTGAGCAAAACTAAGATTAGAAGGAAATTAGATTAAATACCATAATGAGGTGTGAGAAGTGGGCAAAACTATTAAATTGTGTTTATCTATTATTTCTAATGTTTAAGACGTCGATTTGATGTTAATTCGAATTGACGTGTCTTCAGATACCGTATAGTTTGTAGTAACTCTGTAACTTAATTACCGTACAAGAATCCTCTCCACCCTGAGCATGTTCGGCGCATATTATACCATCAGTGATATCAGGTGCATTAGGAAATTTGGAATAAGCTATTTTGCATTCGGCGTTCTTAATCACTGGCATTTGTACTTCCATTAATGCATTACGTCGTGGTCGTCCTACGAAGAAAATAAGAAAGATATTTAAGACTGGAACTGTTTAATTTTATTATAAAATTGATATCACTTACTATATCTTAACGCTCTCCATCCAGCAACAAGGAGGTTATAGCCGACGAAGTTGCTCTTTCGTAGGGGCTCTTTCGTACAAATGGGATATACGTACCCTGAAAAATAAAAAAATAAATGAAAATGCAGGAAACGAATGACGAAAAGTATGAGAAAGAATTGTACACGCTTTATGACACAATATATATGTACAGTAAGAAATTTCAGGATATGATACTTCAGTAATACTCAATAGCATATATATATATATATATATATATATATATATATTTGAGGAGTTACTCGAAAATGGCACCTCCTCCACCAATCTAAGAATGGCAATATTATGATTGTGTATGTTTTCTATTCCATCCATATGTGCACAATGTGCTACGGTCAAAACATGCCTAGCCGATATCAGGGAACCTCGGCACTTCCATAGTGGTTTGTCTGGGTTTCGGGGATTACGAAAACCTAATGCAGCGATCCATGGCCAAGCGCCTAAAATGCAATAGTCATAGTTGTGAATATACATAATTTTTTCTCACATAACGAGTAACAACGATTATTATCTATTCGATATTCGATCATACAGCAGACGATAAGTACATACGTACAAATACTCTGAAATAGAGATTTGATAAAGACAGAAATTAAATTTTTATTCCAGTGGAATACAAATTATTAAATAATTCTATATAATTTCTATTTGAACTATACTGAACTATAAAGTTCAAACGTGTAATTTCTGCCCTAACAGTTTTTGATCTCTATCCATATTATTACTCCTATATCAATTTTTTATTTCATGCAAAAAGATACTCTTCCTAACATGAAGTAAAAGAAAGAAATAATTCAAGTTAATAAGTAAAGTTACTACCGATAAAATCATAGCATTATTATTTAGTCTAATTGAAATGTACATTGATGTGCTGTTTAATGCCTTTAAAGTTCATTATTTGCAGTAAATGGCTTATTATTAATCGGAAAGAAAGACATAAAACGTACCAAGTTCAGCTGGTTTACCATCGACCACCCTGGTATGAGAGACGTTGCTAAAACCACGGTATGGTGGTCGCAAAGCCTTATACTTATACACAGTTTTTATTAAAATTTCTCTCTTCTCTTTGTTTGGATCGTTCGGACAGCAAACGATCGTAACATTGCCCTGGTATCTGCACACTGATCGTCTATAAAAATCGGTGGCTGTACGGTACTGTATCTGCCATATTTCTTGCAGAGGTTTACATTTTCTGTAGTCAAGGCACCTGCCTTCTTGATTGTCCGGTGTGGTACATTCTGGATCAAACAATTTTAAAACATTTATGCAGTTCAAAGATGCGTAAGAAAGCGACACCGATTACTCAACTTTCGAAGTAAAAAGCCGATCAAGTCCACCGGATTGCCCTACAGACACGTATTAATCCGTAAGAGTTAGTCATCATGTTGATAATAATTATCTAAAGAAACTTTTCACGTGAAAATATAAAATTTTAATTGATTAGATATTGTGTTAGCCATACTTAAGAAAGAAAATGAAAATGAATGAAATGAAAGAAAAGGACTACCTTCAACCTCATTTTTTAAATAAACACTTTGTCAGTTTTGCGGTAAATAAATTCTTAGGAATTCAGGACAGTTTTTAGTGAATCATTTTGTTTCGACCGTTCGCGGAGAGACGCGATCGCGAGATAGCACGTCAACGAGAGTTGTAAGTTCCCCTTACGATTAAATAATCGACGCCACGAACTGATCGATCCCCTTATTTCGATTATGATAATAAGGGTAGTTCAATGAAATTCCACAGAATTAACACAAATAAATTAATGTTTATTTCAACAACTTATTAACTAGAAAGATATAAAAGGAACAAAAAAAATGTAACTGCGTTTTGGTTGATAAGTAATGCGCGACATACCACATGTGTTGACGGTTCGACTTCTCGAAAAGTTCTGAACGCCTTTCGATTTTTTTCGTTTCTTCTGGAAGGCGACCCCCACTACGTTCGGATCACGCCACATTCTTTTACTGCGAGGTAAAATACGGGCCACGAGTCGACGTTTCTGGAAGTCGCCCTGCTTAATGAACCACGCGCTTGCCACTACAATGTTTGTTTGCCGGGCAGACGCGACGATCCGTCTGCGACATTATAGTGGCGCGATCGATAGTTAAGAATATGACCTATGGTAAGCCGCATGGCGTAACATTCTCCCCCCGTTGAGAGGGTACCGATCAAACTAGGGAGGTGTGGTTGAAGTTCCCATCTTATTTCGTCTCGGTGGCTAGTTGTTCGGGTTTCTCGAGATCGGGTTGAATTGGCAGTGGGACAAGCCTTTTGACGCCCCGATCCAAAATGCTCTTTGCCGTCTGAACTGTAGCTGTCCGGATGACACCATCGGCGCCTGGATGAACCTTGATAACTCGGCCCAGAGGCCAATGCATGGAGGGAACGTTGTCCTCTCTGAGGATGACGATTGTGCCCTTTTGGATGCCGTGTCCACCCTTGCTCCATTTATTGCGGTTGGTTAGCTCGTTCAAATACTCCTTATGCCAGCGGTTCCAAAAATGTTGTTTAAGCTGTTGGATATGCTGCCATTTGGAGAGTCGGTTCGATGGAATGTCTCTGAAATCTCGATCACGTAAGCACATTAATGAATCGCCAATGAGGAAATGTCCGGGAGTGAGGGCTAGGAGATCATTTGGATCGGTGGAGATAGGAGTTAGCGGGCGGGAATTGAGGACTGCTTCTATTTCTATGATAAGAGTATTACGGTGTTAAGCTCATATGTTTCTGTTTCTCCACTCGCGCTGCGCCATAATATCCTTTGATATTTCCGATCCTCTGGTCGTACGAGGAATTGCCGATACATTTTCTCGATGTCGCCAGTGAGTACGTACTGATGAGCGCGGAATCTAATTAATATACAAAATAAATTGTGAGTTGATTCGAGAATATAGGATTTCCCCATTTTCATGATTATCGTGATTTTTGTATAAATGTATTTTTTAAGATACTAATAATTAGGTACTTATAAATTAGTATTATCAATTATTTTGCATTTATAATTCCGCCTCTAGTATAAGTGTTAATTGAAAACTAACTTTATGTTTCAAAAGGTACTAGCAAAGTCGTTGAGTAACAAGCCACTGATGCTAACACAAATAGCATTGTCGTAATTAAATATTTCTAAATATTCATTTTTCATTTTGAACCTGTAGAAACAATTTATTATATATACTATTAGCTAAGTAATTGCATATTTAATTAAGTCGAAATATAAAACTTAGTTATTTTAATAATTTAAAAAATAAAAAACTGACAAACATTTCAATTTAATTTATGGTTGGAACAAAAGACAGTTATTTTTCATTAATTGAAATATTGCAATGCAGAGTACTTTCCAAAATACGCCGAGAGTATTCCTGATGATGAAACGAGCGTTGCTTCATCGAACGCAGCTAAAGAAAACAACATCTATGTAGTTGGTGGTACGATGCCTGAAATAGAGGGCGATAAATTGTACAATACCTGTACTATTTGGGGTCCCGATGGAACGTTGATAGCAAAACACCGAAAGGTAAGTAATATATTCCTTTATGGCTTTGAATTTGAAAATATTGGGGTGAAGAAAGTGACTCTATCTAGGAATAATTTAGGAATATACATATGTACATACGTATACTATAACCAATTCTATAATTTACGGTTTATAAAATACGTTATGATACGGGAAACGCCCATTTTTGTTGTAATGTGTTTGTTGTTGTATAAATTTTTCACATACTTAAAATATTATTATACTTATTTTTTCTCCTTTTTAAACATGATTAAATGATAAGATTTTTTAATAAAAGAAAGTGATAAAAACGCTGTCAGTTATTAAATAAAAAGTAATTGAAGTTTAGGAGTTGGTAACTTTGATATTAAATTACAAAAGTTGCAGCAATAGAATTAGCGACTACATTTTTATGTTATTAGGTACATCTATTCGACATCGACATTCCTAATAAGATTACTTTTCGAGAGAGTGATTCACTCAGTCCTGGTAACTCCCTAACGACGTTCGATGTGGAGGGCTGCAAAATAGGTATTGGCATTTGCTATGATATTAGATTCGAGGAAATGGCACGCATTTATCGGAACAAAGGTACAGTAACTGAATCGATCAATACTTAACTAGCAAAAAATTAAATATCTTTCTTAAATATATTCTATATAAAATTAATATAATCTGTAACTCTGTATAAAAAGAAGCTTAATTTAAAAAACCAGTATATTTGCTGAAAATGAAACAAATAAAAGAATTAAAAGCACAATAAGAGGACTGTCCTCGCATATTCAGAAATGATGGAATGTGAACCGTGCAACTACGAAGTTAATTGGTATTCGGTGGCTTCATATTTCCTGCTTCTCTGAGTTAGGTTGCCAAATGCTGATATATCCAGCGGCATTCAATATGACCACTGGACCACTGCACTGGTCATTACTTCAGCGTTTCAGAGCGAATGATAATCAATTATACGTTGCCTGCATATCACCGGCTCGTGTTCCTTAAGCAAGTTACGTCGCATGGGGACATACACAGTTGACCAATCCCTGGGGAAAGATTCTTTACGATTTGGAAACTCAAGAGAATATGGCAGTCACCGATATCGGTAATTTACAGCTTAAAATTAAAAGCGAGAGATCCATGATGTAATTAATTTTTAGTCTCGTTAATTTATCGATTTAGCCATCTTCCTCTGTATTTGTTGAATTTATTAGTAAGCATTACTTATTACTTCGTATGTTTCTTTTTTCTATCAGATCTAAAAGTTGTTGAGGAAGTAAGGGCTCAGATACCTACATTTTCTCAGAGACGTACAGATTTGTACGACACTGTCTGTAAGAAGGAGTAACTCTACACTAAAACAGAAAATGTTTTTTTATAATATTTCTACTACGATATCCTTTTTCTGTGAATTATTACTAATTTCTTATCATTTGTACTACATGAATGACTCAATTAAGAAAACCAAAACGTTATAAATAATAATCTGTATATCTTGTGTATCAACATGTAATTGGATATTATAATAATATAGGAATGCTATAATAATATAGGATAATAATATAGGAGAATAATAATATAGAAAAAAATACATGCTTTTAAACACCTTTAATATCGATCACATAAATTGTTATAATTCACAATGATTACGCATACATAAAAGACCCCTCGATAGTAAAATTTACGATCAAAAGGCAATTACGTATCGTTTAACAACATTTAATTTATAACACCTTTTAAACATTTAGACAGATTAACACATAACACTTCTTATATATAAACATCAATTCGAAGTTATCGGCTTGGAGAAATTGGTCGATTAATACCTGTAGATTGTCTGTCTCGATGAAAGACTTAAAGAGAGCAAAAACATGATAATGCAGCTAATATAATATTCCTTCTTTCTTGTATCTGTCTGCCTCTCAGGTCGTTTTACTAATTACAATAAGTAATTTCGACTTCTTTGCGCTCTCTTTTAACGCATTCGAGACCGAAAGAAATTCATATCAGTCAGTAGGCAAGGGTATAATATACATATTTTATATATAACTTATGTAGTAATGTATATATCATGTTAATTTCATATTTTTTTCAATATAGAATTATTATATATATATATATATATATATATATATATATATATATATATATATATATATATATATATGTCGGAGATGAAATGAAAAACCGGAGCCTTCCCTATGCAATTTTGAGGAGGCCTTTTAGTGCTTTGGCCTAGATTTTATCATAACTGTAATTAAGTAATTGTCATCTGTAATTGTTTGACATTTGTGAAAAGCGAAAGTGGGTTCGAGGTGACAACTGGTCGCTGAACGTAGCCACGGTCACGGGATAAACGTTTTGCTTGATGAAGACAGAAATTGCCTAGTATCGGCGTTTGGATCTTTCTCGATGTTACCAAGGAGTATATAACAAACTTTTGACAGATATTGCCTAGCAACAACGATTAGAACCTTCTCGATGTTTCCAGCGAGAATATAACAAACAAATGCAGTCGTATTACGAAAAAGATTTTAATCAGAGAGGCATTCGTGTGGTCGCCTTGGAAAGTGATACATCGAGTAATTTTTCCGTGTGATTCAGCAAACGTATTTTTGTGTTATAAAATTGTTTAAAGTTTTCCCGTTGACCGTGTATTCGTTTGAACCCCGGATCATTGTTTATAGCGTAAATTAAATTCAATATTTGTAAATTTATCAATCGTTAATTTTCATTATTCGTTAAAATTAGTAAATCGTAAGATATATTATTCGTTTCTTTTATTGTTCGATAAAACTTATTATTCTTTAATCTAATTAATAATTTAATTTATCATTTGTTAATCAATCATATCATTTACAAAATTCATTATTCATAATATTTGTAAAACCTTGTTTATTCGTGTAAATATATTCTCTGTTTTGTAAAACAATGGCTAATTCAAACGAAGAATCGTTACGCGCCTTAAATCCTAATGTTAACCCGACATATATATATATGACTGTACATAATACATTATAGAATAACATAGTATATAATTTTATATTTTAAAAATATGAGGTATACTATTTAAGATTGTCATCGATTTAAAATCAAAGTATGAAAAGGATACCCCGGAGAGAGTAAAACACAGAATCATTCTAACTAAACATTCAGATCGTACCGACACCTAGGTATCGTCTTACAATTAAGTCTCGGTCTCGAATGGATTAAAATGAAATACATACTTGCAGCTTCAACATCTTCAATATCGAGGAGATTCAAACTTTACAAATAAATGTAAATTGCGATGTAAAACAAAGCGATGTAAAAAGGGAAAAAGGAGGAAAGAAGGAACAGGGAAGCAAAGAGAAGAAACGAATTTTTCATTTTCTCTTGCCAGGAATATAAGATGCTAAGTAATCTTCCTAAGTAATCTCCTCCAGCTTTTTCTAGTTTGCTCAATAATTATTAGTACATGTTAGGAAAACAAATAGAATTTTTGTTCTCAAGCGAGGTATAATTTAAATTTTGTATGTACACAAAAATGTTAAATATCTGTAATAAACATGGTATAATCAATTTTTTTACATAAAATTATATTGTATAGGCTATTGTTATTTAAACATTTTAAATTGGATGAAGAAAAAAAATGACGCAAATAAAACGTAGGACATTTTAATTAAAGAGACTAATATAGAGATTTATCTACTTAACTGTGATTAAATCATCTCCACTTAACGCTCTACCTCTTCTATTAATTATGCTTCGTTAAACTATGATTACAGAGGATGGGTTTTTTGATAAAATGACATTCTGACAAATATATATAGATCGATATATATAGATATAGATAGACAAATATATAGATTCTTACAACAGTAGTTATGAATGAACAGTAGTTATTGTATCAATTCCGTTCTTCAGAAGCTTCATTTGTGAAAAGACAATTCGCCAGAATATGGATTCACTGTAGTTATAGCTATAGGATTTCAATCTAGTTGACAGACTTGCTTTACGTAGAGAATATCTGTCTCTTGTTCTACCTTATCGCGATTCTCTCCTCATCTTATACGCTTTGTCGAGTGTCACGTAATTTTTGGGTTGGTTGGTGAAAATAAAATATAGTTGAGTCGTAACACAACTATTAACTTGGTTTTAATCAACCTTTATTATGAATTCAGCAATCACAATGTAACACGCACTGAGTTAACATAAATCACAATTCACTCCAACCACGTTATGTAAGACTTAGTTACAACAATACATTAAGTACGCGACTTATAAGAGTAGAGACCGACATAGATATGTTGACTATTCTAAGGATACAGAATAAGTGAAGTTTTACTGACGATACTGTGTCTGAGGAAAGCTAGGGGTGGGTGTGTCTAAGGACACGGGACTATCGGATTTGTTGATGACAATTTTGGTTAAGGAAGTGAGGGCAGTAGACACCATCTCCGATTGGATAATAGGACGGTTGGTAGACCAGGAAGGGTTTTAGCCGCCCTCGCGAGAAAGTTGCCAACGGAACATACCAGATGTGGAGAAAACCAACTTTCTAAGCTAACACGTGGTAGACAATAAACGTAAAGGGAAATTTAAGACAGGAAATACTCGCTTGGTCCGAAGGACCTTAACTATAAAAATGCCAAGGCCCCTGGTGGGCACTTAAGACTATTGAGGGTGCGCGCCAAGGATATGCAGACATCTGGGTGCCATCCTGTCCGTGGTGTGTGGCCTGGTCTCTGATATGAATTGACGTTACACGAGCAAAGTAATATTGGCATATATCTCGGCTCTGGTTACAATCATTAGTTTCCGCCTAAACGGTTAGAATCACATAGCTCGCGCTCTACTCTCGTTTATTCAACATTCAGGCCATATGGTCGCATGCGACGAGTTTTATGTTAATTCCGACCGATTACAATACCTTTCTTTCGTTTACAAGGAACGACGAGACTGGCAGTTGCGTGATTTCCAATGCAAAAGCCGCGATATCTGCACGATAACCTAACCTCAACCGATTTTGTTGTACTATTCTTATGTGGACTTCGTTTGTACCACTTTCGTAACAAAAATAGAATACGTAGAACACAGCATTCCGTTATGCGATATTGTCGATTCATAACATCCGAAAAATCAGAGATAATTATTTCCCTACAGTTGTACATTTGTGTGAAAAATTACGAACGTAAAGTTGATTGGTGCATGCACAGTCCTCCCCTCCCCTGCATTTGCGTGGACATGCTAGAAAGATTCACTTTTCCACGGTGAAACTGTATGTATTATAATTTCATTTTTACAAAGGTCGAACATCCTACTATGCATAAATTTAATATTAATATAAGCAGGTTTCGTGTTAAGTACTACATCTGACGTATAAGCACACGTGTGTACGAGCCTTGGTTTTAAATGTCTTGTAGTAGACACCGAAAAGATTATTCAGTTGGATATCTGACTCAACATCAATATTTTACTAGGAGATAACATGTTAAGAACACGTTGGTGGATGGCATGGGAGATGATGAATGAAGACATACTTCTGTGAGATACATAAAATAGTAGTCAGAACGTATTTTGGCGCTTGGGGACAGCAACAGCTTTTTTTTTTTTTTTTATTTATTTGTTGGAATTACAATCAATTCTCGCGTTGAGAATTTTCAGTAATTTTTCTGGCGTGGCGCAGTGACATGGCTGTTTATTTACAATAAGTTAATACTTATTATAGATAGGTATAATTTATAAGTATTATAAGTAAGTGCATATGCTTAATTTGGATAATTAAATGAATCTAACGTTTAGGTCTAGCGGGTAGTGCCTCTTCAGCCTGCGAATCTGGTCCGTCGTATCGAGTAGTCCAGTGATTAGGGGGTTTCGGTGTTTCTTGACTCTTTTGCTATATCTGTCGCTATATTTTGCTATTTCCTCTTTGACTGTAGGTATCTTGAGGCCGCGATGGATGGTTTCGTTGGTAACATACCAAGGTGCGTCTATTAAGGCTCTTAGCGTTTTCGATTGGCATCGTTGTAGTATTTCGATGTTGGAGTTACTTGCTGTTCCCCATCGCTTCCTATATCCCTATATTCCGTACTTGCTTCGCTTGGTACTTTTATAATTTTCGTAGTTACAATAAAAAATTTAATTCTTAACAGATTAAAGATTTAACCTCTTGCTTTATAGTGTACAATAATTTTTTTCTTTTTCTTTTTTTTTTTTTTTTTTTTTTTGTATAGGTTATGTGATCCATAGTTTGAGTAACTAGTACATATATATATTTACGTGACAAGCTTTCATTTCAATCTATATTTAAGATTAATATTTTATCAGTTTCTGTTCGTAACAACATCGAAGTAGTCCATAAGTTTGAAGAGTATAATTAAGGAAGTTATGAAGCAAGAGGTTAAGGACAAATTCTGAAAGAGGTTATGTACAACTCAGTAGTACTGCTTTACATTACTTTGCGAATTACTTTTCAAGCATAAAAATAGTTTAACAGCCACTTATAGTTACTTCCTTACCATTACATTCATTAAATTCGTTTGATTTTGTAAACAAAATAACCACGCTGACCAGTCTCTTATTTAAAATAGAATTATTTTGTCATATATCCAACAGTTTACTTTCTCTTCGCTTTGTCTCGTATTACGACTTTATAACGGTGTTTCTTTAAACTTTAAACGATCGTAATAAATGTATTTACGGACGATGACTGATATCTGGTCTGTCTTAAAGTTTCAACTAATTAGTGCCCCGTTACTTTGGACGTTATGAAATGTTGTATAACCAAAGACTTATCTTCTCTTTTGGTAGTTGCATAAGAGAAGACTGAGCCATTGAAACGCTCGAATAGATTAGCTGATTCGCTTAACGTATTTTTACTTCCGACGAGCTAAACACAAGAGCAGAAAGCACTTAAGGAATAATACAGAAACGTCAAACGTATACAGAAATATATTTCGTAAAAGCATTAGTACGTAACATGTCTTTATAATTCTATTTATGTATAGTAAAATGGCTTGTTTCCATTTTCATGAATTATAACTGACATTTCAAGGCATTCATGTAAATATGTAACTCTCGTTAATTAATAATTTAACAATGCGTCATGAAACGTATCATTTTCGTTTCTTCCTTTGTTTCGTTATACACAGGAACGAATTTGTAAATAAAGATGTATAATCAACGATAACATATGACAGCGAGTATAATAACTGTCAGCAAAGGAAGAGGTCGGTAAAATGATTGTGGTTGATCTCAGTGTATCGGTAAATAAGCTTCGACAGACGTTGCCGGGGGACTCGGTGTCGGTGAAACCGCGTCGATGAAATGATTGTCAGTGATTTAAAGATAACCCAATTTATTGATCTGTCTCCCCTTCATGGTGTTGTACGTCTCTCTATAAAACATATTCTACCTCGGAGGGCTGAAAAATTTAACTTGGTCTCACTGGACTGGACTGTAAGTAAGAAAATTGAAATGCAAAATCCACGTGTGAGCGCAACGGTTTAGATGGAAAGTTCGATAGGACAATTATGTATATTAGCCTGAAAGAAAGCTCGTGGCTTCGCACGCAACACGTAATTTCCCTCGCTGAAATAATCCTATTACAACGATACGATTTAAAATTTTCCTTAACAGACCTCGCAATGTAATTCTTCATCTACAATTTTTTATTCGGCCTGAAACAAGAGACTTTCGAAGCCTTATAGAGTCTCGCGAATCTAAAAGTCAGGTTTCAACGTATTTTCGCGTCTTATTCTATAATACTGAAGACATTAAAGGTGTTAACGATTATTGTCTCACTATGTACGTACATCAAACGAGTACTTACGTAAGAGACGAATGGAAATGGAAACAGCCGAGAATAATTGAAGATAATTTGAATACGTTCCAGGCTATAATACAATTTCTCGTGAACCGTAATTGATTCGCAGAAGGGAATTGCTGCTTCTCACGACTAGCAAAGTGTTTCGCAAAAAAAAAAAAAAGAAAAGAAAAATGGTGTCGGAAGGATAGAAAAAAAGCGGTGGCCTACATCAAGCAATCTTCATGCCGATAATGCATTTATTATTCAGTTCGTTCATTTTCTATCGCGTAACAGACACTGGGATAACTGACAGAACGAGCGTATAAATCTTGCATCTCTCAACCTGACTTCTCCCAATTCGTATACTTCCATCCTTCGTATAAGTGACAATGAATCAGAAGAGTTTCATAGCAATATTGAACAACATACAGTCAACTACAACACCATTAGATACATCCACCATACAGTCAACTACAACACCATTAGATAACAGCAATACAATAGATTATAATTTTCTACGTGTCATTGATTCATCGTCATCATTTTCCATTTTTTTAGCATATGTAAAAACGTATCTGACGTAATCTTACCTCGCTCTTTGAGTACAAAAATCCATTCAAATGAAACAAAGGGAAAAGAAATAAGAAAACAAACACTCACATACGAATCTTCATTACATAACTGTATGTACTTCTCGAGGTATAATTACTCAGACACGTTACAGCGTACCTTCTTCGTTCCCTAATGGCTGATGTTGATCGTTGACGTTTATAATGAAAGAATTTCGTCAACGGCGCCATCTGGATCCCTGTTGAAAAATTAAAATAGCCGCAACAGCACCATTAAGCTCATCACCCAGAGTAGCTTTTGTGGCTGAGTCGTGGAGGAATTATTATCATCAACGACATAAACTTTACCAGTTCCGGTAATGTTCTTCAGATGGTCCAGGCATTCGAACTCGCAACATCGCTTTCCAAGACGGAATTTCTTGCATGTCTGTAGTAAAAAGAAATCGAATCTGGTCCGTCGTATCGAGTAGTCCAGTGATTAGCGGGTTTCGGTGTTTCTTGACTCTTTTGCTATATCTGTCGCTATATTTTGCTATTTCCTCTTTGACTGTAGGTATCTTGAGGTCGCGATGGATGGTTTCGTTGGTAACATACCAAGGTGCGTCTATTAAGGCTCTTAGCGTTTTCGATTGGAATCGTTGTAGTATTTCGATGTTGGAGTTACTTGGACAGCAACAGCTGGTGATACTGTCATACACCTCCATTTATAAACTTTCGAAAATCGATGTGACCTTCAAACTTTAGTGTATTCTGTTTCACAGCACAAAATGTTTCCGAAACGTACGTTTATTGTTACAATGAACTTGACTAATGGCTCTGAAATACTATCCTTGAAAAAACAATGGGGGAATTGGAGCAAAAAAAAGAAGGAAATAAACAAAGACCTTGTTGGTTCGTAAAAATAAAATATGCTACAGGAAAAACTTTTTCCAACGGATTGAGATGCGACAAGCTATGACGCGAATCGAGCGTTTGTCTACAGGAGCGCATTTTCGGTGGATATATATGTCGGAATGACATTGGGGATAGGGTTGTCGGTGTTTGAGGAGTCTTCATTGAAGGTAGCCATCGTTGCGGTGTAACGAAGATACGATTTATTGACACAGGTATGAATAACACAGGTTTGACAATCTACCACGGCGGTGAGACGTCCGCGACACTAGTGACAGTGGTCTCCGGTTCAATAACGAATCCGCGGCCAACGGGATGACAGATGGGCGTTCTCGCTGAATCTAAGTCTGACTCGTAAAAATAATTGCTGAGCGTAAAAACGTTACTCTTTGGTCGACGGGAGCGCATAAAAGAATGCCCGTCCCGTCCCGATGATGCCACAGAGGAAAACTATAATGGGGTGTGTCTAAGGACACGAGATCATCGGATTCGTCGAGAAAAGCCTTCGTTCAGAAAGTAAGGGAAATTGGCGTTGCTGCTAATTGGTCAACCTCCATATCGGTGGTTAGAAAAAGATGCTAGCCGCCCTCGAGGGAAAGTTGCTAGTGGGAGACGCCGCTCGTTGAAAAATATGTCTCCCCTATCTTCCCGTAGTTGGGACAAAGACTGTTCGTCTGTTTGAAGGACTTTAGTTAACTAAACCTTAAGATTTATAACGGGCCCTCGGGCTAGCCGAACATGTACTGCGGAGACGCATCGACATCTGGCAATCATCTTACTCGAAGAATAGGGTCTGCGTGTGGCGAGCCACGGGACAGAAACCGTTGGAATGTTTACTGTCGCGTGTCGCCACGAATTTTTCTTTTAAGGAGAGCTATAGAATTACTCCATACCTTTGTTAGGCAAAGCGTTCATCCCTTGACCGCGGCTACGTTGGGCGACAGACTGTCACCTCGAGCCAAAGCTCACCGTCACTAATCTCGAACAATTACAATCGGATTGAATAACTACAATAGTTTAGTTACAGTTATAGTAGACTTTAGATTGCAATGTTGCGGGGCTATCCAAAGGTTCCGGTGTCCTTTCATCTCCGACATATAGATATACATGTATATGTGACGAAATATACTAAAGCAATATTGACCCTTTGTCGCTGAAAGTATCAAACTACAAAACTTTCTTTCAAATTTTCAGAATAAGGAAATCAGGATCATGATAAATAATTGGAACATAATTAAAAATAATATATCTTCTCTATAAGATAATGAATACATTGGTTCATTTAATTTTTATGGATATTCAAACGCTTCTGTGAAATAAAACGTCAAGATTATAGAGTATAAAATTCATAGCTATGAAATAACTAAAACTCTGATGTATTATTAAAAATATACGTTATGTTGTATGTAGTGATACATACAAAGATTGCATGTACAAACCCATAATTAACACAATGCTACCGCAACCATTCTGCAATCTACCTTGCCCAAAACACTCTTCCAGTCACCTCCAAACTCTTCAATTCTCTCCACCTAACCACCCACAAACCATTCACAAACGTGCAATTCTCGACAAAAGAAGAACTTATCGTCAGTTGTCCTTAACATCTCGTTCATTCATTTGGTCCCTATCCCCCTATTTCCTCCCACTGCGATGATCGCACTACATTTTGCCACGTCTCTATTCTATTCTCTGGATGATCTGAATTCTCGAGCAGTCGAGTGACGATTGATCTGTACAATTGACCGATTTCTTTTTACTACAGACATGCAAGAAATACCGTGTTGGAGAGCGATGTTGCGAGTTCGAGTGCCTGGACCATCTGAAGAACGTTACCGGAACTGGTATAGTTTATGTCGTTGATGATAAGAATTCCTCCACGACTCAGCAACAAGAGCTACTCTGGGTAATGAGCTTAATGGTGCTGTTGCGGCTATTTTAATTTTTCAACAAGGATCCAGATGGCGCCGTTGACGAAATTCTTTCATTATAAACGTCAACGATCAACATCAGCCATCAGGGAACAAAGAAGGTACGCTGTAACGTGTCTGAGTAATTATACCTCGAGGAGTACATACAGTTATGTGATGAAGATTCGTATGTGAGTGTTTGTTTTCTTATTTCTTTCCCCTTTGTTTCATTTGAATGGATTTTTGTACTCAAAGAGCGAGGTAAGATTACGTCAGATACGTTTTTACATATGCTAAAAAAATGGAAAATGATGATGATGAATCAATGACGCGTAGAAAATTATAATCTATTGTATTGCTGTTATCTAATGGTGTTGTAGTTGACTGTATGGTGGATGTATCTAATGGTGTTGTAGTTGACTGTATGTTGTTCAATATTGCTATGAAACTCTTCTGATTCATTGTCACGTATACGAAGGATGGAAGTATACGAATTGGGAGAAGTCAGGTTGAGAGATGCAAAATTTATACGCTCGCTCTGTCAGTTATCCCAGTGTCTGTTACGCGATAGAGAATGAACGAACTGAATAATAAATGCATTATCGGCATGAAGATTGCTTGATGTAGGCCACCGCTTTTTTTCTATCCTTCCGATACCATTTTTCTTTTCTTTTTTTTTTTTTGCGAAACACTTTGCTAGTCGTGAGAAGCAGCAATTCCCTTCTGCGAATCAATTACGGTTCACGAGAAATTGTAATATAGCCTGGAACGTATTCAAATTATCTTCAATTATTCTCGGCTGTTTCCATTTCCATTCGTCTCTTACGTAAGTACTCGTTTGATGTACGTACATAGTGAGACAATAATCGTTAACACCTTTAATGTCTTCAGTATTATAGAATAAGACGCGAAAATACGTTGAAACCTGACTTTTAGATTCGCGAGACTCTATAAGGCTTCGAAAGTCTCTTGTTTCAGGCCGAATAAAAAATTGTAGATGAAGAATTACATTGCGAGGTCTGTTAAGGAAAATTTTAAATCGTATCGTTGTAATAGGATTATTTCAGCGAGGGAAATTACGTGTTGCGTGCGAAGCCACGAGCTTTCTTTCAGGCTAATATACATAATTGTCCTATCGAACTTTCCATCTAAACCGTTGCGCTCACACGTGGATTTTGCATTTCAATTTTCTTACTTACAGTCCAGTCCAGTGAGACCAAGTTAAATTTTTCAGCCCTCCGAGGTAGAATATGTTTTATAGAGAGACGTACAACGCCATGAAGGGGAGACAGATCAATAAATTGGGTTATCTTTAAATCACTGACAATCATTTCATCGACGCGGTTTCACCGACACCGAGTCCCCCGGCAACGTCTGTCGAAGCTTATTTACCGATACACTGAGATCAACCACAATCATTTTACCGACCTCTTCCTTTGCTGACAGTTATTATACTCGCTGTCATATGTTATCGTTGATTATACATCTTTATTTACAAATTCGTTCCTGTGTATAACGAAACAAAGGAAGAAACGAAAATGATACGTTTCATGACGCATTGTTAAATTATTAATTAACGAGAGTTACATATCTACATGAATGCCTTGAAATGTCAGTTATAATTCATGAAAATGGAAACAAGCCATTTTACTATACATAAATAGAATTATAAAGACATGTTACGTACTAATGCTTTTACGAAATATATTTCTGTATGCGTTTGACGTTTCTGTATTATTCCTTATGTGCTTTCTGCTCTTGTGTTTAGCTCGTCGGAAGTAAAAATACATTAAGCGAATCAGCTAATCTATTCGAGCGTTTCAATGGCTCAGTCTTCTCTTATGCAACTACCAAAAGAGAAGATAAGTCATTGGTTATACAACATTTCATAACGTCCAAAGTAACGGGGCACTAATTAGTTGAAACTTTAAGACAGACCAGATATCAGTCATCGTCCGTAAATACATTTATTACGATCGTTTAAAGTTTAAAGAAACACCGTTATAAAGTCGTAATACGAGACAAAGCGAAGAGAAAGTAAACTGTTGGATATATGACAAAATAATTCTATTTTAAATAAGAGACTGGTCAGCGTGGTTATTTTGTTTACAAAATCAAACGAATGTAATGAATGTAATGGTAAGGAAGTAACTATAAGTGGCTGCTAAATTATTTTTATGCTTGAAAAGTAATTCGCAAAGTAATGTAAAGCAGTACTACTGAGTTGTACATAACCTCTTTCAGAATTTGTTCTTAACCTCTTGCTTCATAACTTCCTTAATTATACTCTTCAAACTTATGGACTACTTCGATGTTGTTACGAACAGAAACTGATAAAATATTAATCTTAAATATAGATTGAAATGAAAGCTTGTCACGTAAATATATATATGTACTAGTTACTCAAACTATGGATCACATAACCTATACAAAAAAAAAAAAAAAAAAAAAAAGAAAAAGAAAAAAATTATTGTACACTATAAAGCAAGAGGTTAAATCTTTAATCTGTTAAGAATTAAATTTTTTATTGTAACTGCGAAAATTATAAAAGTACCAAGCGAAGCAAGTACGGAATATATGCGGAATATGAATCGCTCAACGAGCCAAAGAGCGGCTCAGTGACAAAATTAGTAATGTAAAGACCACAAATATTACAACATTATATTCTACCACAAAATAATTCTCTATACAAAAAAGGTACACAACGAATCGATTTTTCACAACGATAAGAGTCAACAGAACCAATCAAGACCAGGCGAGACTCTCATAAGACGACGATATCAGAGGGATCAAATCAGCGACTTCAATCTATGTTACAGAGTATAGTTATCAAGAAAAATTGCTCTTTTCATGAAAAGTATGGTAATGATACTCTTATAATACATTGTATATCTGGCAGTCGGATGTGCCCGTGGCCATCGGAAATGTAAAGACGACGCTTTTAGAAAGTGATAGCGCCATCGCGTTTTAAAAACGCGTTAGAAGAAGGACGGTTTCGCTATCCAAGGCGAATCGAAAAGTGTGCGTGTTGCGAGAATCAGAGTTGATCGAGACGTCGAAGCATAGAGTCGTTAGAATTGAGTTGCGAGTGTTGTCGAGTGTTAGAGTTGCTAGTGAGAGAGAGAGAGAGAGAGAGAGAGAGTTACCAAATAGTTGTCAAGTTATTTGTTGTAAATACGAGCGTTGCATTTAGTTTTCCTGTTAATCAAACATCGTTTCTCTGTCTAACTAATATCTGTATTTTCAATCCATTATTAATATATTCCGATATTACAAGTGGGGGCTCGTCCGGGATTGAATAAGACAGAGAAACGATACGACTTAACGGAGCTATTTGTGCGGGAGTAGAAAAGAATAGAATAAAATGGCAAACGTTGAAGACGAACGATTGTCGGGTGAAGAGGATTTGACGCTGGAGGAGCTGAGGAGTAAGCTCGCACAGATGAATCTGCCTATATCCGGTGCGAGATCAGTGCTGGTTGCCAGGTTGAACAGAGCGTGCAAACCTGGTCGATCTACTCCTAAGGATTCGAAGCGTGGCGAAGAATCAACAAACCAGCGAGATCTAAGAAGCAAGCAGAGAGCCGAACGCAGTCAAGAGGGAGAGGAAGACCTCGAGAAGCTGAGGACGAAAGAGCTGAGAGCGCGTCTCGTTAGCTTGGGGTTGAAGGTAACGGGAAGAAAATCCGAACTACGCGCGCGGCTACAGGCGGCCCTAGAAGGAGACGATGTATCGTCGGAAGAAGGGAGCTCCGACGAAAGTGAAGGCGAGGACGATAAACAAGGCGCGCGAGAATACAGGAGAGGCACGCGAGCGGTGTATCAGGACCGCGATGAGTATCAGCAGAAGTATATGCGTCGGTTCGATGTTGAGTCTTAAAGACGTGGAAGACTCATTAGAGAAATTCAGCGGGGATGATCTGCTGAGTGTAAATCAGTGGGTGGAAGACTTCGAGGAAATGGCAGAAGTGTGGGGTTGGTCAGACGCCCACATGGTGGCCTATGCTAAGAAATTACTCGCAGGCTCCGCTCAGGCCTTCGTACGACAAGAGCGATGCGCGAAGTTTTGGGCAAAGCTAAAAAAGGCGTTGAGGAATGAGTTTGAAAATGTAGTAAGCGACCAACAGATACATGGCGAGTTATCC